>NC_051161.1:38299255-38366755 GCF_013339745.2 Dermacentor silvarum | reverse complement strand
CAGATATTTAAAATGCCGAGCAAAGGAACCCCTCAAGGAGCGATAATATCTCCTCTGCTCTTCAACATGGCGATGTGTCGCCTCGCGCGCGATCTCGATCGGATACCCGACCTAGGTTACACGCTTTACGCTGACGATATCACGCTGTGGGCGAGCAGAGGTTCCCTAGGGGAAAAAGAATACACGCTCCAAACCGCGGTATTAGCGGTGGAGAAATTTTCCCGAACGAGCGGGCTGAAGTGCGCGCCCGAAAAATCCGAGGTCATCCGGATACACGCGAAAGGCTACAAATCCAGAGGGTCGATTAACATTGTGGTTGAGGGCCAAATGGTCCGAGAGGTACCTACGATGCGAGTCCTGGGTTTGTGGCTTCAGAGCGACGGGAGAGCAGCACAGACGCTCAAAACCATCAAATCCGCAACCCACAACATAGCCCAAATGATACGTCGAGTGACGTATAGAAAGGCGGGAATGCGAGAAATCGATACCCTAAGGCTCGTACAGGCCTTAGTGATTAGTCGAATCACATATGGCTTGCCCTACCAAATCCTGAACAGGGAAGAGGAGAGGCAGGCCAACACGATAATTCGAACAGCTTTCAAGGCGGCTCTGGGCCTGCCTAAATCTACCTCCACGGAGCGCATGCTAGCTTTGGGAGTACACAATACTTTCGACGAACTGAGGCAGGCCACTCTCATGCGACAGAGGGAGCGCCTCAGCTTCACAAAAACTGGTAGGGCAATATTGGCACGACTTAATATCCCAGCATACCCGATTTATCTCACCGAAGAGGCCGTACCTCTCCCTCCTTCGGTGAGATCCAAAATTACAGTCGCTCCAATTCCCAAGAATATGCATCCCGAGTACAACAAGGAAAGGCGCAAAGCACGCGCACAACATATTCAATCGACGTACTCCAATAACGCTAGGTACAATACGTACTACACGGACGCAGCTGCGTATGCAGAGGCTACCGGGCAGCGCTACCAAAGGAGGTACGCCCTGGCAGTCGTGAACGCGATCAGCCAGCAGCAAATTACCGCGTCGACCACGGCGGGCTCCCCCACCTCAGCCGAAATGTTAGCAGTGGCGATCGCGATCGCTCACGCGGAGCGTTCGGAAAGGGACTCAGTCGTGGTCACTGACTCCCGGGAGACATGTTGCATGTTTCTTAAGGGGCACGTGACTGCGGCTAGCCTCGCGATAATCCCCAAATCGTTCAACCACCGCCATCGCCTACTCTGGTGCCCGGGACATTCGGGGGTACAGGGGAACGAACAGGCTAACGCTTTAGCTCGAGCGTCTACTAACCGAGCGATGGCGTCCTCTTCGAACCCCAACCCCTCACACTATCCCTCACAAAATCCCATCAATTTAAATATAAAAGACATCCTTGCTCATCAGCGCGGAGTCCGCAGAAAATACCCGCCGCCTCACCCACAACTTAGCGGGGAAGAGGCCGCCGATTGGCGCAAAATACAGACCGGGGTATTCCCCCATCTAAAGCTGCTAAATGCCATGTATCCCACCCGCTATAGGGCCACGTGCCCTTGGTGCGGTGGCATACCTACACTAATACATGTGACCTGGGAGTGTAGTAAGCACCCTCATAGGCCCACTAATAATATCTCAATGGAGCAGTGGGAGGCACAGCTCGCCCGTTCCGACTTGGCAGGACAAAGTCCTTAATTAGCCAGGTCAGGCAGGCGGCAGAGGCCAGTGGGGCCCTGGACTGAGGGGCTCCGACCACCGCTATACTTAAAATATTTTCCAGCCAAATAAAGTTTCTATATATATATATCTCGTGTATAATTCTGTAACTCAGCTATGAAAGACGATATAACAATTCTGTAAATTGCATATAATGGTACTTCTAAAGCGGACAAAATTGATCTATTACACGTGGCAATCAAATAGGCCACTAATATGTGAGCAGGACTTTTGCAAAACCTTTGTAAAGAATGTAACGAATTCACGTAAGATGTAAATTGATCAATAAGATTTGTCCGCTTTGGATGCTCTAACGGATGCAGTTTACAGAACTGCGATATCTGTTCTTGGTGCAGATCACGAAATTGCAAACGTGGTGGTTCTATTTTTTTTAACTTGCCAACTTTTGAAAAATGCTTTTAAACAATTCAGGCCGTATACATAAATCGAAATTCTACTGCCAACAGTCACTATAATTTAAGTTTCTCTCTCAAATGCACCAAATTTCATGAGACCCAGTAGTTGTCTCAGAAAATCGTTTCTGCGTTTTATATCTATTTGAATACGCGGCATCGGAGTTTGGCGTCCGAGCTACAGCTTCCTCTTAAAACGCAGGCGAGAGCTGGCGTAGGCAACACACACACACACACACGCACACGCACACGCACACGCACGCACACACACACTAGAACAACATTTCTTTAATTTACAAAAACCAACATTTGTAGTAAAATTGAGTTTACTGGGGAGGTCGTCGTAGTGTGCGTGGTATTTGCAGTCGTTCATCTCTTAAAATACGGCAGTCTTGGTCTCAGGCGTACCGTATAGGATTCAAAAGTGGTGATTACAAAGAGTGCTACGCACTGTGTGACAATTCACCAGGGGGAAGTTGCTGCCCTAATTTCTTTTTTTTTTTTTTCGTTTTACTCTTCGGGCCTTAAAGAATGAGACGTCGCGACGCGAAGCGGCTGACCCGTGCGGTGTAAACTGCAGAACCGGGTGTCTTCGCCGAGCCTTCTGGGTCAGCGCGTGATGGACACGTCCAATCAAGGTGCCGCTCCTCGCAGCCGTTGTCAGCGTTGCTGTATACGCCCGAGCCAGACACTGCGATCCCCGCGCGACCAGGCACTGACGGACGCCGGCCTTTAAACGCGTCCTGAACAGCTTGGCACCGTTTGCGGTCGACAGGACGGAGCAGACTCCGCGTCTCTTGACGCGCACCTTTTCTCTACGATTGCGGTCCATTTCTGATGCAAGAGTTGCATGACGTGCGTGGCTCGCCGTCTGAAAGAATGCGAGTCCTCAGGCCTATATTTAGGGCAAGCCGCGGTTGTATGCGCGTAGCTCTTTATATATGTTTTTATGTTTTGCTTGAGCAGCTGGTACCGTATAGCTTTTGTTATGGAGTTATGTTAAAAAATGCCTGTCCGTGTATCTCCTGTCCGTGGGTTCTTT
This sequence comes from Dermacentor silvarum, assembly GCF_013339745.2. Taxonomy (NCBI): domain Eukaryota; kingdom Metazoa; phylum Arthropoda; class Arachnida; order Ixodida; family Ixodidae; genus Dermacentor; species Dermacentor silvarum. Next base: position 38,363,590 of record NC_051161.1, on the reverse strand, counting down.
TGCGCCTAAAACCATTCCCAGCCACGTACCATCTATCCCCACAGCAGACGTTACTTGTTATGTTAAGTTCTAGGGAGGGGAATAGTCAACTTGAGATCCCGATAAGAACCGACAGCCTGAATGGCACAGCTGAAAACCTAATGTTATGGTGACAGATAGCCTTTTAGAGCTGCATTTACTCCGTCTGATGTTGCATCAAAAAGCAGGACCGCTGATTGCCCGGATCTGTGTGAGATTTTAGATCCGTGAAGGATGATAGTCTGATGAATAGATCGATAAAAGGACATTTGCAACGAGTGGTTTGTAGACTTTAGACAGTGTTTTGGTATCTTAAGTATCTTTTATTGTTTTTGTTGCTTTTCATACCTGTGGTTTTGGGATAGATGGCCTTGTCTGTGGTAAAACTTCCCATATCTTACATTTGATACAGAATGAGAATGAGAGGCAGGGAAGCAATGCTCATGCCATGCAGTATATAAGGCTCAAGTTCGTCTTCCTGCTTTCCGATGATTAGTTGTGAAGAAACCGGTCGTTAGGCTTGAAATCATTTGGGCTTTGTCCCCAAAACCTTGCCAATCACATCTTGTTATTGGGTACGATACCGTTGCATGGGAGGTATTGTACGTACAACAAGCACTCACGTTTATGCGTCGCACTCGTATCAAACCATCAAGTCGACTAACTTATAGCTGTCGGCATAAAATCCGGCATCTGTAGCAACGTCGAAAGGCAGACGTGTTACTTCCATGTAATCGCGCCAATTAAGTCGAGCAGAATGACTAGATAGGAAGGTACGTGACCCGTAGACGCGGGACGACGCTGGCACTACGATAGTAACTTTGTATTGTCAACCTTTATGACGTGCACCAAGCTTGCCCACAAGGGCAAGCTTGGCCTTTGTGTCTTCTGGTTGTTACTCAGTACAAGCCTGCATATATTACTACTATGGATAGAGAGAGAGAGAGAGAGAGAGAAAGGCAGATAAATGAGCTATGAAAGGCATGGAGCCGTAGCGTTTGTCTTGTTCTAGTCGCGCGGCATGCTTTAATCATGAATCCGAGCCGACTAGCTTGTTGTTATTGTTGTAGCCTATCACGCATGTGGCTCCTACCCACGGAGGGGGATTGGCCAAGAAATGGGTGGATTATTCCAAATTAATATGGAGGATACATTTCCGAATATCTATGAAATTAGTATTGAACAGCGTAGAGTTATATGTTAAAGTAAATCAAGAAAGTCATATCGAATGAGTAATAATTAATTTGAAAGTACAAAAAAAGGATAGAATTTAGCAGGGTATTCGTTTGGATTCTGTAAGGAACGTTTGGACGGCGAAGCAAGCATCCCTGTGGCTGAATCCCAAAGTGGACGCCCCGAACGAAAGAATATTAGGTTCTGTTAAGTCCAGGCCAAGCCTTCGAAAAGGTATTTCCAACAATCGTTTTCTTGCCGCAGTAAAACGGCGACAAGATAGAAGAAAGTGGTGTATCGTCGCTTCCTTATTACAAAACGGGCAGAGGGCTAGTCAACATGCGTTGTAGTAGGTCGTCGTCGTCGTCGGCGGCGACGGCGGCGGCGGCAGCGGCGGCAGCGGCAGCGGCAGCGGCGGCAGCAGCGGCAGCAGCGGCAGCAGCGGCAGCGGCAGCCAATCACATACACAAGTAATGGGCACACCCCATGCAGCGTCATAAAAGCATGTCGTGCGTGTTGAAGGCCTCGGAAAGAAAAGTACGTGACGACGGAGTGGTAGATAGACTTCTACGCTGACACCCGCTGGCGCCGTTCTGGCATCCTCGCTCTTATAATCGACAATTATTTCGCATAATCTCATTAAGAAAGTTTCTGTGGCATAACGCGGATATCTGCCGCGATGGCCGCGCACCTTTCGTCTGCTCGAAAATCTGCGACGACTACCTTACTACGTTGGTTACCCGTTTTGTGGAGTAGGGGTCGAATACACAGAGCTTTTCGTTCGGAAGCGCGTTTTGCCATTGGCCACTCCGCTGATGATATGTCTGGCATCTCCATTGCCTGGCGCCTAATTTTACGAATACTTTCAAGCGTATGAACGTCTCTGTGAATACAGGCCCATGCACTTTTTCCACAGGATTTCTATACCATTTCGTTCCCGGCGTTCCTCTCAATAAGCGCGTTAACACGAATGGGACAGTAGCGTATCGCATTCCCTATAGCGCATCACAGTAATACTATGTGGCAGCATTTACATGTGGCGTATGCCACTTCGTTCGAAACAAGCCGGCATTGGTTTCCGGCGATAGCGTTTCGCTCACCGGAAACCGTTTCGTTTCAGTGGCGTGTCACCTGTTCTCTCTTCCTCGATCCAATACGCCAGCGCTTACATGAACCGCGTGAGCCGACTTACCCTTGTCGATGTACCGTCGCCTGGCGCACTATTGCGATTCGCTCTCCTAGTGCATTACCGCCGTATATACATGGATTGCAGAAATTCGATGCTTATGCCACTCGTCGTAGACGCGGCTAACTGTTTCGAAGTCAAGTGGCATGGGCTGGCTCTCTTGGCTGACGCGCAGCCAGATACCCCACCCAATGTAAAGGGAAATAAATGAATTCATAACCCGAGATTGACGGCGCAAGCAGAGCTGTCAGAAAAATAAACAAATAAACATAAGATAACAAGGAATACGAAGTTTCTGCCGACTTCACGTGTGATGTGCACGTACGAAAGAACTGCACTCAATATAAACGCTGGAGCGCTGACGAGGGTGTAACGTCAAGACGGCTGGATTAGAAGACAAAAGTCTTCAGACGTGAAACGGAAAGAAGGGTGGGAGAGAAAAATAATAATAAACGAAGCGACGATTCTGAGCGACAGCGCTGAGGAAAGATGCCAAGACAGTTGAAGAGAGCGAGTGGAAGATAAAATAAATAAATAAATAAAAAGCTAACTAAAACGCAATGCGTGACTAAGGCGTCGGCGCCATCCAAGGAGCAGTCGGTGTACAGTACACTCTAGTATATATAACGAATACTGCCGGCTGCTGGAGCGCGGGGCCGCGCGCGCGCCGAAAGTGGTGAGATTGGCGCGCGCTCCTCCTATAAGCGCGCTGAGGCGCCGGCGAATAAAATATCTCGAAGGAGTTGAACCGAGAGCTTGGCTTGTGCCTCTCCTGCGGGACCGCCGCTTCTTGCAGTGGCTGCTAGCAACCGCCGGCCGGGACTCTTCGAAAGAGTCAAGCGTGCGCGCGCGAATGGTATGAAAATAGGAACAACCTCGGGACCCCGTGGGTGCCCCGAGATGAGCTGACTGGGTGCATGGAGGGGGGAAGGGGGGGGGGGGGGGCGTATTGCAGAAGACAGGCAGTCGAGTTAGAGCACTTTGTGGTAAAAAAAAGAAGAAGACAGAGACAGGGCGAATAGAAAGAGTAGAGACAACCCGCATGGAAGCTGAGGGCCCGACCGATTACGGCATTATTGCTGCCGCTGCGACGGCGGCGTGGGACTGCTTTTGAGTGGCGCGCCTTTGGGCTCAACGTGGCTGTTTGCCCTCCTGCTTCTTCGTCTTCGACTTTTCTTTTTTTCTTTCCTTGCTCCGCGGGGCTGGCGAAATTAAATCGCGAGGTCGAACGGCGCGCGTTGCGGCTTGCGGAAATTAAAAGAAAGGAAGGGGGAATAAAATAGAGGCGAACGGCGGGATGGAAGAAGGCTCATAGTGGGGAGGAGAAAGAAAGGTGGGGGAAGAGGTAATGGGGAGGTGATTGGAGGCTAGGCGACGGGCACGGGTGGCGATGATTCGGAGCGAACACACGTGGGCCGTGGAATCGAGTGCGGAGAATTGACAACGGCTGTTGCACGCAATGCATGCGCAAGGTGCTCGCGCGCGTTCCGCGTTGCTCCTCGCAGCCTCCGAGGAATGGAAAACGGCTGACGGAGCACGAAAGGAAGTAAGAAGAGCGCATTCGAGCGTTTCTGATTTCTAGGCGTTTTGCTTGCTTGCTTGCTTGCTTGCTTGTTTGTTTCACTTTGGTCGCAATAAACGGTGTACCAGGTTCGGGCGTTAACATCGGCTTCAGGTGCCAACGATCACGAAACGCTTGCGTTCTTAACGCGAAGCTTTTTTTGCCTGTGTCGTATTGCGGCAGTAATACCGCTGTTTCAAAGAACCATGGGAGGCCACCTTGCATATAGCTTCGTTTTCATGAACTCGATGCTTGTGGGTCGCGCCAGAAGTCGAGCATGACCGAGCCCGACCTGGCCCGCTAGCGTTCTACATAGACCCGATGATCGGATTTCGGCACAAGCAGACTCAACCTGGCTTTATCGAGTTCGTGCAAATGTAGCTAATGAGTGTTATTACGTCACTGCTTCGTCGTGTCGTGCACCCGCAGAACTCACGGCGCTAGAAGGTGACGAAAGGCTGTGGACCAGAGCTCGCCTTCCTGTCCAGAGATTTCAAAAAAAATGCAACGTGGTATGATAGAATGGCCAACCTGACGCCCCGAATTCAGCTCTTCTCATGCGCGCAGTAGCGCTGTTTTTTTTTTGACACAGACTGTGTTACCAAAACCAATTTCACCTGCAAACAAATGTTTTCAATTGGGCGTATCGCTATCGTGTGCGATACTCGAGTGGTGAAGTGTCTGGTGCCACATAACCGACCTACAATATATTCATCTAGAGCAAACGCACTGATGTTACATGCATTTGCTCGTAAGGCGTTTTAAAGTTATAATTAATTTATTTCCACTTCATCTGCTTCTTTCCTCTCTTTTTCTCTCTTTTGTGTATTAAAAAAATTTAGGTTTCTTTGGGAGGTGGAGGAAACAACTTTATGTTGTTAATTTGTCTTAGTGAGGGGTGGCTACCAGGTGATGCCTCACAGCCACCTCCTCGGCTCTTTTGATGGCCCGAAGTTGAACGTCCAGGTTCGGGTTCATGAGTAACGCTTTCCACGCTTCAGGCCAGGAGGTCTGGGGAGGGGGGTATCTTTCCTGCAGTCCTAGAGAACATGAAGTTTTCTTTGGGGATACTGCATGCAAAGAGCAGAAATATAGACAGTAATTTCTTGCCTCTGCGAGCCGGCGATTCGCAGAGGCGGACAGGTACTATGTTTAGACTGCTTATTTTTCTTTCGTGAGTATAGTTCTTCTTCCTCTGTACTTAACTCCAGCATTTTTGTTCTGTGGGTTTCTGCGCATGCCAATATGGTATGCTGAAATCTCATCGCACTTGATGATGTTAATTTCTTCTCTTTTGTCATGTACTAAGTTAATGGCCAGTGCGTCTGCCTGCCCTTACTTCACCCAATCCCTATCTGCGGCCGTGATGATCGTTCTTTTTTTTTATGTGTAGCCAAACTCGCTGACACACACACACGCACACGCACACGCACACGCACACGCACACACACACACACACACACACACACACACACACACACACACACACACACACACACACACACACACACACGCACACGCACACACACACACACACACACAGGCAGACACACATACCCCCCCCCCCCCCCCCTGTCTCTTACATGAACACATGCACGCGTAAACAAACAAAGCAACAAACAAACAAGCGTGAGGGAAGAGTATTCACAGGGGAAGGTTCAATGGATGCTGCCTCCCTCACTCTCTTGGGGAGCCATATTGTCTGACGTGTGACGCATTCAAACATTTTCTTCAATACCGTACCGTGCGTACTCAAACCAAATACGGGTCTCACAAAGGACTGCCCTCACAAAGAGGTTTTCGTATGCGGCGTTCTTGGCTGCGATTGCAATCAGTCTACACGGTTTCTGCGACGACGTTGCCAAAGTCCGAAAAGATTGACGTCGAGTATCCAAAAATTATGCGGCATCTTGGATGGGCAGAAGCCCTTTCGACTAGCCGCTCGTGCTTTCGAACTTTCAGTCAATATGCTGTAGTGAGCAAAGTCACGACCGCCGAAGTGGCGCCACAGCTCTGTATTTCTTTATAATTGAAGAGAACGCTCCATATATTCAAACATGCTCTTTTATATGGCGCTATAGGAGATGAGAGATCGCGTATGTGGCTTCTCCATCTGCTGTTTATGAAATTTAGGCGGCGTTAGTTTCTTTTTACAAATACGCTCGTTGCCTTCTTTGCAACTATTTTTTTTTTTTAATTTAGGCTCCCTTTTCTAGTAGCCGAGCTGGGACCATGGCCTGGTGTATGGTCTTTGAACGTCTGAACACTTGAATACTTTGAACTTCTATCCTGCTGCTCATCTTTCAGTCATTTTTCTCTATTCCCCTGTGCAGCATAGCCAACCAGCTTCAGATTGGTTAACATCCGTTCCTTTCACACACACACACAAACAAACAAACAATGTACCAAAAGACCCCTCCGCGGCGACCGCCCCTGATCACGCCGTCGCCTAGTATGGAGTCCTCAATGTTCCCACCTTCAGTGGTGAACTCAGGCGAAGAAAACAGACGGCACTGGTGCATTCGATCCCCAGCTTACTATTGCTCAGTACTAGGCGTTCTAAACAGCGAGATCGATGGCATCTTGAAAGTCCGCACGGTACATAGCCTACTTCCCCAGCAGGTATTCAAGGAACAGGTGTCTAATGAATAAAAAAAAATTGAAGTGTGGGGTGGGTGAGCCATTTTCGTGTTCCCATCGAGCCAGCCGACGAGCAACGCGTATTCAGAGTTCGAATCTGTCACCGGCGGAAGGCCGGAGTGCTTAAGCCGAGACAAGACAACAGAGGGAAGACGATGACGAGCGGACGGAAAAAAAAAAAAAGAAAAGGTTTCAGGAGCTCGTCTATCAACGTCGTCGTTGTGAAATTGTTGTGAACGCAGACTGCGAGGTACGTAGTCGTCGTCTGGGGCACCGAAGCGACACTATAACGCCATCTTCCATTTCATTACACGCTCAGGATTTCTCGTACACTGCCACCTCCCTCCGTTCCAGGCGTCCTCTATGCACCCTTCCCTTTCTTGTTTATTTGGTAGGAAGAGAGAGGGGGAAAAAGAAGAGAACGACAGCGGTCAGAAAGAGGGACGGTTTCAAAAGAGGCGCTGCTGCTGCTGTTGGTGCCGTCGCGACGATGCATGCGTGAATCATTCCTCTCGGGCAGATGTCGCGCTCTCTTGCGCCCCTGGATCGCAGCTATTGAGAGGAAGAGATAGGCGCGGCGTCGTTCATTACAGCATCTTCGCGCTGCGTGACAAGGCAGGTTGGTGACCCGCTAAGCTGCTGCAGCTGTGGTACGCGCGGGGCGTCAGCGGAGAAAATTCGCGGCAGCACTCTCGGTGAGGTGTCCTCCTTTGATATGATGGAGTTATCGAAGCTGTATATACTGTGACAACACAAATAAACGGACATAAACACTGCTGCTTTCTTTTGATATTTTGCCCTAAAACTTCGAGCTGGCGTTCTGTGAACTCTCCACAGAAAGCACATAGACAGCTTTACAGACACATATATGTATATATATAGAGAGAGAGAGAGAGAGACGAGTCATTGATATCCAAGACTCTCTTAAAGGTTCAATTGTCGGTCAGGGCAGGTGGCCGTTGTCCGTCAATCAAGATACGTCCTCACCGTCATCGATGGCCAGGTGCATTTCTGTGCCGATCAAAGACATACGTGCTGACACTGTAGAGTCGGCCGAGAAAGGAATTAACGCGAACTAGTTTCACGAGAAATCTGAATTTCTACGCTGTTAAGACATATCGCTTCAAACCTAATGGATCACTTCGTTGTTCGCAGAACCTGCTGCAGAATGACATTTTGAATTTAAGGCTTTGTGCCAGGCTTCGCGAGAATTCAGCTTTTTTGTTTTCGTAAATTCTACGTCCCGTAAACTTATGTGGCCTACTTTATATACGCAGCCAGTGGAACGTTTGGTTTACAGTGTTTACCAACTCTATAATATGTCGGATTTGTACAAGCTTAGACGTCAAGCATGGCTTGAGACGCACGTACTTCGATGGAAGAAGATCATCGGTGGGCTATAGGCGCATACATGACCTTGTTCACATGGTAAGAGGTGTGTGACCCGCTGATTGCGAACCGCCCAAGTCAGGCAAGATTGAGTTCTAGGCTTTCCTGTGTGTACTATGATGGGCTTCAGACCCGACCAGCACTTTATGAGTGGCAGTCGGGGGCAGCAGTGGCCAGCAGCTCTTGCAAATAAGGCCGGGTCCGCCGGCAGCAAGCAACACCCCTCTTTCTCGTGAGTCCTTTTACCCTCGGTGTCTTGGGCAAACGTTTGTGTGCTCCCAACTACTATGGATTAAAATTTGTTCATATGTGGGAAGGAGCGTAAATTATGTACAGCGACAAAGATAGGATGAGAGTGACGCCAAGTTCTGATTCGAAATGGACTTGCTAATTACGCTACAACTCCTTTTATTTTCCTCACCGCCGCTGTGTAAAAATTGAATTCTGCGGTTTCACGTTTCAAAGCCACGATCTGATCATGGGGGACTGTGGATAAATTTAGACCATCCGGGGACCTTTCACGTGTACCTAAATCTATAGACACGAGCGGTCTTGTATTTCGCTCCCATTGAAATGCGACCGCCGCGGTGGGGATCGAACCAGCGACCTTGAGCTCAGCAGTGCAACGCAGTAGCCGCTGCGTTACCACGGCGGGCACCGCGGTGTAGTCGTCAGATGAAATCAATCAGACGCGATTAGCACGTCCTGCATAGGCGGCATGTGACCGAATGGGCGAACCTGCCACGAGAGAAACGCAAGAACACGGTTTTCTTCAATAGGGAGAGGTTACCGGAGGCTCAAATGAATCTGACATTCTTATCACAGCTTTAATGACTCGTTAAACGAGAAATACTCAGTTTTTCGGACAAGTTCTACGCCTTATCTAGATTCTCACGAAACTCGCTTTCCTGAGTTTTAACCGAGAGAGCTGCACAACCCACCGTAAACAAATATACCAAGAACGTCTTTTCGCTGCGCGCAGGAACTCCGAACAAGCGCGTGCAACCTTGTACCGCTGGTGCCAGTCCGTGAGAGGGCCTGCCACTGAAGATCGTAAATCTTGGTCTCCCTTTTCCGGAGCTCCTTCTTCGTGCAGAGTATTGAGCTTCTCCCACCGGCACGCCGGCTACGAGGCATAGCTGCGAGAGGACAAGATCTGTCGCGCAGACACCTCTTTTCACGCGCTCGCTTTGAATCGGGCTCGACGCGGCAGCTACGCCATCTCGAGGCGTCACCTTTCAGCTCGCCGACCTTGGAACGCGAAGGCCTCTCCTTGTGCTGCCGACGGGGATTAAACCGTCTATTCCTGCAAAACAGTAAAGAAATATGAAAAAAAAAATCACCCGTGGCAGAGATAACGCGTACCTTAACTCTGTGCTGCTCAGTTGGGCATTTTTCCCAAGTCATGCGTCAAGCGCTAGTATAGTAAGGACTCGATAGCTTATCGCGTCTGATCGGCGGCGTTTCTCCTCCTCTAATAAATGTGAAATGCGGGTAGTTTTGCCACAGGTGATGCCGGCTGTTCCATAAGTATAGGTAGGAAAAACAAATAAGATATACAGTAAAGAAACATTACAGTAAATGACTGGAAATATCTTGGCAGCTCTATTTCCAAGCATTTGACCGTCGAAATGACGGGAGGTCGTTATATTGTAAAGCATACACCGTAACGCACTGCACACCGCAGCCAATCGAATCGCGTTATAATCACGAGTATATTTATTTATTTATTTATTTATTTATTTATTTATTTATTTATTTATTTATTTATTTATTTATTTATTTATTATGTGGTATCGTACAGCTCTCCTTCGCTGCTTGTTCACGGCGAGAGAAACATATATAGTTGGAATGATGATGATGGCTTTTCAAAAAGGCTGAAAACACGACCGTTAAAATGAAGGCATATTTTTACAGCGTGCTAAAATTGAGATAACACTGTGTATATGACAGCTTGCTGATCTACCTATAAGAAGCGAGACAGTTAACCCAATCTAGGCACCTCACCAGAAGGTACCATGCACTCGGGTTGCCTTTTAATATATGTAGATTTTTAAAATTTAATAAACACCTTTCTCTCTCTCTCTCTCTCTGTCCATAGTCCATGACAAAATGACAAAACACTAACAAAAAGAAGGTTTAAGAAGACAACAACAAACACAAGAATGGGCTCGTCATGGGGTCACGCAGGACAACAAAAATGCGCATTTACTACTACGTTCCACAAGGAATTTATCGATTCACTGTCTACGTCTGAAAATCCCGGAGCGCATTCAGAGCTAATCTTTGTTCGCCGCGGAGCTCATCTAAGCTGATCATCACAAGTATCTTTCGAGGCATGTTGGTGGGCTAGAGAAAACAACTTATCATCGACACCAGATTTTGCAATGTATACAGGCACGCTTACGATGTCCTAATGAAAGCCAACCAGTTAGTGTGCGAACTTCTGTGAATATTTACCACCTTCTTACAGGCTACCAATAGCTACCAGTTCTGCCTTAATGAAAATCCAAGACATGATCATCACGTTGCAGTTTTGTAAGCATATTTGTCTGTGTTGCCCAAATAAAGATAGTAGTCGGGAGTTGGCGTTTCTCGTGCCCCTCTTATGTAACACTTCGTTTGCAGTAATTTACTATTGATATACATAAGTTATAGCCCTTCCGCGCGCCTTGTTCAAAGTAAATCAATCAATCAATCAATTCTGATTGTTCTTATACATATAATGCCATTATATTTTTTATATAAGTGGGAAGCAGTACCACCAAGGTCATGTTAGGGCTGCGACGATGTGGCCTGAAGCGCATGTTACGCATGATGTTACGCATGGCTTTCAATACCAGCAGCGCAATAAAATGTTTCTCGATTTTTATGATAAACTGCGGACAAGAGAAGGAAGCCGATGGTAAGGCTCGTTTCCTAATAACTGTACCACATGAGCGCAAAAAAATGGCATTCAGTCGTTAATGCCTTAAGTTCCCTAACGGCATTCTCTTTCGGCGGGCCTGCCACACATTCAAATTCAAGGACATTTGGGACAATGATGTCAATGACAGCGTCTTCTAAAGTGAGGAATCTTAGGGTACTAATTAAAAAAATTAAATATGCGTTGGGGAGATGTATAGGGAGATGTAAAAAAAGAACAGCATACTATGGTGCCGTTAGTTTGAATTTGTTGCTCACTTGCAACGTTGCAAGTGACCACAGTAACGTTGGCCATGACATTTTAAATGCGAAGTCCAGAAGCAAAATGCAGCTACGGCGTCGAAGCAGTACCAACGCCGACCAGAGGAAGTTCGTCGAGGACAATTTCTGACAGTAGTGTTATAGTTGAAACTTATGTATGAATTACTTTTTTTTGCGTGAGCGACGTTCTTCCAAATAGTTCAATTATGCGGGAATGCTCAGGCTATGGCGTCGATAGCAAGTCTTTCTCAGTCAAATAAGTTCTGGCGAACGCGTAAACATCTGTGCTAAGGAATTAAGGCAATCTACATTATGTTTGTACGAGTTACATCACGCAAATAACATTAAATGTGATGCATTAGCAAGGTGATGTCACTTTTCTGTGCCCGTCTGGCACGGGTATAAGATGTAATAAAAAATGCTGATTCAGGGTTAAAGAGCCCTTGCTTCGCGCTGCTTGCGATGAGAGTTGGTGGTTGAGTAGAGGGACGTTGAAGAGATTGATCGTCTCGAAGGTGTTCTATCTAACTTAGGCGCACATTCACGTAATCCAGTTGTGGGGCTCGTTCTCTGGAGTCTATTTACTCCATGGTGTCCAAGTCCGGTTGCCTAAGTAGGTACGACTTCCATGGAGGCATTTGCGACTGCGCATATCGCCAGAGCACGGTAAGGCAGTGTGCTATCAGCCTCCGTTGCCATTTCCAACGTGCTAGCAATATTTTGCCACTGTGCTTGAAACTTTTCGACTGAGTTCGTTTTCCTACAAATATGTATATATGTCTTTTTTTTTTTGAGGAAGTCTGTCATGCGGCATAGTAAAAGAAAAGCTACAAAAATTATATTTAGAATTATGCATGCAACCGTGCATCGTGCAGGAAGTCCAGTAAGGCTCTGTAATTACAGCTATCTTGAATTACAGGTCTTGCCCTGCAAACCTGGGCAAGTCCACAACAGATGTTACGCATGGGTGTCTTGTGCCAGGGTCGTACAGCTTCGGCAGGTGGCGTCGTCCTTGACGAAACCCTGGAACTACGGCCGATACTATGAATACCATGTACATTTTTTTCTTCAAATTTCACATGGGCTACCGCACTGCGTAATAAAGGAAAGGAACTCTACATAAACTCCATACAGACCCGTGCAGAAGTGACATATAAAATATGTTCTACATGGGCAGTCGCTCGTAGCTGTCAGGTTGGTCAGCTTATTTATTCATTTGTTTATTTAGTTAGATCGGTAACCCTAAATGCTTTTTTCTATGACAAGCTTTTTTTGTCTCTCTCCCAATGCATATCCAAAGCACATGGTTCGCACAGGCTTCACATGCGTGAGCAGAACACCCAGATACACATTCTTCGAATGGCGGACCTCAGGTCCAAGCGACCGGCGCGGGTGTGTCTGGGTGACGCACCCCGTCGTCAAAAGCGCGGTATTCTCCGTCATCGGCATGGTAGCTCCTGCAACCAACCGAAGCTTGGTTCGAGGATACCTAATATAGCCCTGAAGCGAGACCGTTTCTCATATTTATTCTTACGTTTACTACGGGGCCATTCCAAAACTGCTTCTGTCTGCCACGGCGCGCTTGGCAACCCGTTCATCGCACCCCCTGTTTCTTTCCAGCCGTTCATGTCCTCCTCGCCGGGCGCCATATACTTTTGCGAGTGACGGCTCGCGGGGCCATCTCTCTTCCGAAGCGCGCCAATGTGTGCGCAAAGAGATTCATTGCCTCCGCCGCTGACGTCGTTGCTTCCGCCTCTGCCTGCCTGCCTAGCGGCGCGCGTGGCTTTTTTTTTCTGATCCAGTGCCAAAAGCAGGAAAAGGGCTAGATGCGACCACAGAAAAGCACCGCCTCGGCGAGCCTAGGAGGCGGGCCAGATGTATTTACAAGTCTAAGCAGTCAGCCGCTGCGATTGGTTAGACAGCCTATGGGGGAAGAGCGAACGAGGAAAAAAAAGAAGAAAGAAAGAAAGAAAGAAAAAGAAACTACCCGTAAAGACTCTACGCCTGATCTTGCGTAAGTGTAGAACCAACTCCTCCCTCCGGTGTTTCCCTTTGGTTGCCCAAGAAGCCACGACAGCGACGACAGATGGTTACAGAAGCACTGGAGAGAGACACAAGCTGGCAGTCATTAGACGGCTTTGCCGACGGCGTTTCGTGTACGTTCCGCCCGGCTTGTTTCGGAGAGACGGGTTGGCCACGTAAGGTGTCCGCAAGGGGAAAAGGTGCAGGACGGGTAGGCCTTGCCGTCTCTCGTGCCTTTCAGGCGTGTAGACGCAGCTGCAAAAGTCCTCGCTGCGAACGTATATAGAGTACTGGCCGTTGCAGTTTGCGCTGTTTAAGAGACGCCTGCCTTCTTTGGGAAAGCGAAGCAGCGGCTCTAAAAGGTAGCTTGCACGCACCTGCCCCACCACAGAAGAAACACCGCTTGGAGGCAGCGTTAATATTCTGCTTAAAAACAGTGAAACGTAAGTTGAGCGAAATGCCAACAGCGACGGCGGAGCGTATTAGAGAGTCGTTTAGCCTTTGAGAGATGCGTACGGTTTTGACGGGCGGCATTGCTTTGAATGCGTGCAGGTGATGTTAGAACTTGTTCTCTTGGGGCATTGGTGGTTAGAGGATGGCCATAGCGCGGTTGGTGACGCTTCTTTGAGACCTTCGAGTGCACTGAGTGCCTCATAGACCAACGAACAGATAAATAAATAAAGTGCAGTCTTGCAACTCGTCAAATTGACGTGCTTCAAATACACAGGGGCATCTTTTGGGGACCAAACCGGCCATGCGCCGAATTCACAAAGCTTTTCGTTCGTCAGCGCTGTTGGCTATTGGCCTGCAGCCTTCACTGCGTTTAAGTCAATTGCCTAGTGTGGGCTTACATGAAGATTTCTAGCATAATAACTTTCTTTTTGTCTGTGTGGCTGTGAATAAGATGTCAGTTTACTTCTACAATTGTTGACGTCAATTACGTCCGTCCTCTAATTAAGTCGAATTGCGTGAACAACGATCGTTGCAGCAGGAAGAATAGCTGGCATGAGCATTGATTTGTGGTTTGTAAGTATGCTCGGACGTTAAAAGCAGCATGAGGACAAAAATTAGCATTGTTCATCCCACGCACGTAGTTCAGACTGAAATAAGTTTGCGCGCGTGGTGCAAGCCACCCACGAGTTGTATTTTTTTTTTTTTTTCGCGCTTACATTCGCTCAAAGTTAGTCGACTAAACGTTCTTTTTCCCAATATTCCCTGGCTCCTCTGAAACGTTCCGCTGACTAAGGCCTAATGAGTAGGTACACAAATTCCATCTTGCCCCCTCTCCTGTTCTCAGTCACCGCTCCTTGGAAGCAGCAATGCATTCGACATATCAAAATTAACGACATATCAAACTTATATTATCACATATCGCAACGCACTAATACAAAGCACTACACTTTATACTACGAACAGTCCTGTATACTGGAACGTATCCAGTGTAGTCTGTGTCTGCAACCCAGTAAATGAGCACTGTTCTGGAGGCTCCGCGAGCAAGAAACCAATAAAACTACGACTGCTTGCGTTGCATCTGCTACGTCCACCGCCGCTGCCAGTGCAAGGCTAGCCCCATACACTACCGTGGGGCCTTAATTTCTGCTTCCACGTGAGTCCCACGCACAAGCTGCGGCCGCGTGACACACGGTCGTTGTTTGTTGTTGTCGCTATATAGGACCGCCGCAATACTTTCCACGCCACGGGGGAACCGTGGTCGTCGCTGAAACGTCCTGAAACCAAGCAGGGAACTGGTGAAGGGGGCGGGGCGGCGCAGGACGAGACCGAACGCACCAGATGGCGCGTGCGTTTATATATCTGGAGCCCAGCGGCACGGTGCGCGAAAATGAATGCGGACAATGGGGGACAGCGTTGGTGCTGCAGCACAGGCCTCACGGCTGCCGCAGTCTCGTACAATACCGCTGCTGTCGCCCCGGTAAAGCAGTGGGGGCGCCAGTTTCCTAATAGGGTTTGCCTTTTACGTCCCGGAGAGGAGAGCGAGACACGGAGGACAAGTCTGGCTCGAAACCAACTGTTCGCGGAGCAGCGGTCGCAATATACACGTGGGCGATGTGTGCGAAAGGTTTCGCCGAACTTTGAACTCTTTCACAAAAACCTCAGCAGTGTTATACATGCTGTAAAAGTTGTTAGGCAAGCACCGTTCTGTAAAAATTAAAAGCTGTGCCTCTGCATCTAGTTTCTCTCAGGTATGCTGTTTACGTGTGAGTGCTTTGAACCATTCGTGGGGCAAAATAATGCTCGCGTTGCGCTAAGAATTGTTGGCTTCCCCTTTCCTCCACTCTGGGATATAAACTCAGTGGTACAGCTTGGTTTAATGTGGGCGAGTCCACATATTGTCAACCCTAAGCGCGTGTTTCACAGTACTTGGTGTTGGAATGACCGTTGTACCATAATATATACTCTTATTTCACAGAAACTGCAGCGCTGCATGAGTGGAATTCACGTGATCTGTTGACTAACTTGACCGTGCAGATGAACTTGACCCGGCGTCTGCTCTGTCTCGAGCCCAGTACACGACGTAATCCGGATCGTTGAACACGTCTTTACCACCTAGTGAAGTTTTTAAGAAAAGATGTGCCTCAACCGGCTTGAACTTGGTCTGGCTTATGAGTGTCGCATTAGTGTTGAAAGCAGTAATTCATGTGCAGGTGGCATAAAATTCTGCGGAATCCTTTCGTTTGAGCATTAATTTATTCTATGTGTAATAGGGCAACCTTAAAATTGGAATAGAAATCGCGCGTATTCGAGAGGGCGAGTTGTGAAGCGAGTTCGTGTACCCCGGTGCAACTGCAGAATGTAATGAGACGCAGATGTGGAAGGCAGCCGCGTCGACCTATTCTGGGCCTCAGGCAATCTCGAGCCTTTTCTAATTCTCCTGGAAACTAATAGGACGTCGGCGCTGCTTACCTATTAAGCGGACCTTGAGAAATGTTTCAGGACAAAACGGGGCGCTTGTATCGAGGTTATAGCGCTGTATACGGAACGTCATATGCAGACGTCGCGACCACGAATGGGTACCTCGGCAATTACCAAAGAAACCAGACTCCACCTAACGAGACGGCGGAAGGGGGGAAAATGTTTCTCACGAGTACTGTGCAGAAAATCACTAAGCCCCGGTGGAGACTTAGGTCCGAGTACGTGTTCATGGAGCTGAGCGTAATCTCAGTATTCTGCGACGTTCAAATTACTCGTTTCGCCGGCAGTAACGAAGTTGCAACACTACACGCCGTTTTGTGGAACCGTGTCTGTTAGTGGAGACGAAAAGGGGGGTGGGGAGCTGCTCTGTCCTATATAGCGACCGTTGCTCAATCCAACTGAAACGCGGCGCACTGTTTCATGCCATTCAGGGCCGGACTAACTTGGCGGCGAGCTGAAGAATCTGGATTAAAACCTGCGCATTATGCAAACGACGATTAAAGGGCCGCCGTCCAGCTCGCTAAGCTGGATTTCTCGGATTGTAAATTTGATCTGTCTAATTAGGTGCAGTGGCCGTTGAACTCCGTTTGCCAGGGCTCCAACACTTCGGCCTTGCTCGACGAACCGCAGTTCTATCATTTGGATGAGGAAAGGGTCTGGAGTTAACTGTATGGATATCGTCAGCAAACTTGGGCACTGCGTTTGGCCATGTTATCTGCGCCGCTCAGTGGCTATATGGTTTGAACTGCGAATGGCACTGACATGGCGCCACTCGCAATGGCACTGCGAATCTATACTTCTGTAAGAAGCGAGTGTGTGGCAGCCAGGTTGATGCTGTACTGATGGCGACACGCTGGTATTAGAATTCAGCTTTTACATGAGCGGGATGCCATATGATGTAGCCGTAAGCCATGAAGAGACAGCCCGTTTCTTGCGAGATGAGCTGTCAGCAACAGCCTGCTTCGAGGCGAGACATCAGAGGGCGCAGACGATGCGTTCTCCTCTTTGCTTTCTTTTGTCTCCAATTTGTCTGCAAAGACGAATTGGAGACACGGAAGCTCAGAAGCAGCATTACGAATGTCAAAGACAAATCGGAGTGAACTGATTTTCCGGCGGTTGTGTACAAAATTCCTTGCGCCAACTGCAAACACGTATATAAGGGAATTTCAAAAGAAGGATTCGGGAACACTTTCATAATCTGAAGAAGGAGAAAGTGTTGTCTAAAGGTCTCGCTGAGCATGCTATGTCTTGTGGGCATGTGATCAACGGGGATGTCGGGTGCGTCATCGCCACCGAAAGAAAACTGGTCCTACGCTTGCACTTGGAATCTTTATTCAGTCAAACTCTACGCACACGCTTAATACGAATACTGGCATTCTCTCTCTACCCCCCCTTAATTTCGCGATGCCTGTAGCACATTATAACGCGTACCTAATTGAGCGTACTTCACCGTTTGCTGTCTTTGGGAACAAGGCTCACATGAGGGAGCCGAAATGCCTTTTATTTGAATATACTGTATCTTGGTCGGCGCCGTCTGTTTTATTGACAATCATCTACCCAGACCTGACGGGATTCCGTCGGACCCTCGACTTGACCGTGATGTGCGCGTGTTTTAGGCCAAGCAAATACCAAGCTCTCCTCGGAGGAAACGGGCTGCAAACCTCTGATTGGCCGAGGCTGTTATCACCCATCTCCAGACAACAGATTGGGGGAAGGTGATGTGCCTGTTACTATGGAGGTGTTATAAGACTGGACGGACGCTTGGGGACATGGAATCGGCAGCTTGAACTTAGACGTGAACATCTTATCTTCAGTATTCCCTTCCTATGAAAAACGTGTTTTAAAACGTCCTGAAGGTCAGGCCCAGCCCCACGTTCCTTACTCCACCATGGTGCATGAAGTTTCCTCATCTTCGGACCCGCGGTCGCAACAGCACCTAATCGTAAACCGAAGTTTGTGCGCGTGTGTGCAAAATGTACAGTTTTCCGGAAGTCTGCATGCGTGCGGAAGGCCTGTGCGGATTGAGCGAGTTTGGGGCACTCACAGAGTTGCTCTCTGGCATTTGTCCCATCTGCGTCACACTTCTCAGACCGGCACTATGGACCGGCCAATGGGAGTGCGCAAAATCCAATATCTTTAAGGAGTGTCGCTTGGCGTCCAGCAGCTGGATTGCAGCTGGAGTGGGAGCACGGAATGTCTACTGCGGTGAAATGAAATTGCAATAGTCAACGTCACGATCCTGTCCTATTTCATCTCTGAGAGCTGTGCGCTGGAGCGCAACAAGGCCTGCCGGAGTCGCCGTCGTGGAAGATACGCGACTCGATCTCATCTCAGAGATATTGATCGAGAAAAGTTACAGCATGCTCAGGGACGCAGACCCATTACATTAGACGTGTTATCTAACAAAGTTCGAAAAGTTTGCTAAACAGATTGCTATCTCTAATGCGCATGCCAATCGACCCTCATCACACGTCTGAAACAAAAAGCTGCCCTATACAAACTGAGACTCATATGTTTCGTAGGATTCTTGATTTTTGTTACAGCTCTTATTATCAACTCTCATTATCTTACCTTGATCGCGAAAAAGCAGTTGGTCGTGTTTGCCACCCACTTCTGTTTTCTCATCTACGTCATGTTAATATCGGTTTATCTTTGATAAAACTAGTGCAATTTTGTTACAGTGATTGTCCTATTCGCTCAGTAATCGTTAATGGCCATCTCTCAGAGCCCGTATTTATCCAATTTTCAATCAAGCAAGACTTTCCAATGTGCCCGCTGCTCTTCGCTTTTTACGTATAGCCACGGTGCTTGAGAATTCTTCGTTCTAATAGAATTGATGGATGTAGGGTTCTAGGGCATGAAATTAGAGTGTTAGCGTATGCAGATGATCTTCCTTTCTTCTGCGTGGACAAACCTACCGTCTAAAAAGTTGTATATACAGTCGAACAATTTGGTATCGTCTCCGTATTGTAAGTGGGCTACTCAGAAAGTTCACGTCTATGGTATGGTGCATTGCGGTCGAAACCGACTCGATTCGCTGGCACATAGAGTGCTTAATAGTGCCAACAAAAATATGCTTTGGGGGCACCGCGGAATATAAAATGGAACACCCAGGTGTACTTCTGTATTCAGCCTACTAAAGACACAATTAAGTGCATACCGTAGGCACTGTAACGCCGGAGTTCAGTCTAGTAATCTTTGTAAGAAACTATACGGGTGACAGCTTCCTCGCACGTTGTCAAGCACTCCGTCTTGGCACTGTTAGGTCAACGATGTACGATCGTAGCTCGTATACGCCGGTGTGCCGAGTCGCGCGAAAATCTCACGCAAGGTGATCGTATTCCCGAAGGAAATCGACCAAGAATACTAGTGCCCCTGGTGGCGTACACTGCAAACTTCGCTTCGCGACGTCCGTATAATAGGCTTCGTCGCGATGCGTGGAACTGCGCTTCAGCAGATGCAGAGGGACGCTCTGAAGCATTCTCGCGCGCGCTGCTGCCGCGGCCTCGCTTAATTGGCCGGCCCGCCCAGAGGCTGCACAATAGCCCCGCGTAATAATTCTCGGGAGAAATTTCGCTGCGTCGAGCCCCCGTCCTCCGCCTCCTCCCTGCGCCTCATCTTCATCCCGAGTATAAGCAGCGTGAAAGGGCTTCTGCGCCCTTGTTTGCTCGAGAGGATAAACTGCGGGCTCGTTATTTCGTTTCGCGTCGCCATTTTAGCTCGGCGCCGAGTGGGAGGCCCCATATTGACATTTCATATGCGTCGCAGCGGGCGCGCGCTGCTCTGTGTCTGGCCGCTGAGTGTTTGCTCGGCGCGGAAGGAGGCTTTAGTCCCGCTAATCCCGGCTTCGGTTCAACGGGCTCTCGGCCTCCTGGGAAAACAAAATGGCGACATACATGCGGGAGTCCTTGAGCGGAGCGGCGCGCTGAGATCAGGCAAAGGCCGCGGCTGCGACGCTAAAACCTAAAACTGGGCTAAACACGGGGCGAAACGCTCGACATCATTTAAGGGGTTTCGCATCAGTAGACGACTCATTCGTTGTTCTTTTGTTCAATCTCGTCACCCACCGCCTTGTCCGAAATGGACGTACGCATGACTAAGACCTGCTGAATGACTGCAAATTAGTTATCCAATCTCCACTGAAACATCTTTTCTGTCTCTTTTGCTGATATCCGGGCACGAGTTTGCCGCGTTGTTTTGTGGTCGGTTGAGTCAGATACATTGATTGCTCATTATATTATATTATGTGACGCGCATTGGTTTATTCGCGTCCGCGTTGTAAGAAATTAGACGGAAAGGGGTCGGCAGCAATTCGCTCGCCCGCTCGAGCTCTATCTTGTGCTTCCTCCATGTGGTCGTAGCTACAATTGCGTGTACATGCCTTGGATCAAAGACTGCCGCGAAGATATGCCTACATCTAAACCGCATGCTACCCAACTTGTAAACCCAAAGGATGATTTCTAAGGTTCGATTTGAGGATCTCTCTCTGCCGAGCCGCTCGGCATGTAGCATCGCGGCGATATCTACTGAGCGTGGTGCCTATCATAAGTGAAAGCCTCTGAGATCTTCGGTATGCAGCAACACACCGCGCTGTCGAATATCCCGCAAGCAATCTTAAAGCATACAAGAACAACTTTTAAAACGCCTTATGATCTCTCAGGGCAGGTTAGAACCGCTCCGACAAAGAACAACCGTATGTCGTCGCTGAATCGGCGATTCATCTCTTCGGGCAGACCTTGGCTGTCGAAGGCGGAAGATGAACCTGAGAGAGAAAGAGGAGGACGAGGAGAAAAGAAAGGGAGAAGTCAGGGTTGTTGACCAGAAAAGCTTCTTGTTGGCTAGCATACGCTGGAGGACGGATAAAGCGAAATACAAAGATCAGATAGAGCGAAGAAGGGAAAGGCAGCGAAGGTAATTATACTTTTTTTTTAGTTTGCAACCCTACACGTTGGGAAGAGGAGTGTTGCGCAAAACAAAGAGGGAGAGAGAATGCAGCATGTCAGATCAATCACGCGCAACACAGAAGTTGCAGCGTCTCTAAATACGGGTACTCTAGAATAGCTCGTGTGGCTTTCTGGCCTCATGAGCTGAGGCCAGGCTCCCGAGACCTTTGGTTTTGAATAAGGCCGAACGTCCACTCTACTCAAGATACAATGGAGAATCTGGCTTTGTTTGTCAAAGCAGTAACAATCGCAGATGAGATTGAGATAATCAATAATATCTCCACATCTGCACTGAGCAGTTATGGATGAGTCATCCATTCCAATGCGATTAGTTGTATGATATAATAAAGGCTACTACGAATCACAGCCGACACGGCAGTGTTGCGTCACATCGTAAAGTATTCGGTGGTAACTGCTGCTGTAAGGTACGTGGGGCCGAATTCACAAAGCTTTTGCTTTGTAAGTGCTCCTTGCCTTTGGTTGGCTGCCTCCGCTAATTACTATGTCCAATATCAGGATTGGCTGAATTTCAATTCTAAGCGTCAAACGGTTTTTGTGAATACGGGCTCTGAGCTTCCTAACTGCGGCCCTTGCATACCTCAGCGACACATCTGTGCCAGTAGCAGGCGATGCTACCCCACAGACCGTTAGTGCCGCCGGTGCGCTTGTGCGCCTTATGCGCCAGTGCACGTGTGTTTCAGACGGATATAAATCAGATGTCCTACAGAGAAGCCCGCATCGGGATTCCTGAACTGAGTAGCAGGGCGAACGGGATAGAGACGAGAGAGAGAGAGAAAAAAAAATGCTGCGTGCTGAAGCAACGCCACATGGCCGAAGTGGCGTGATATTATTTGCGAGCGAGGTCCAGAGAGAACTACAGCGCTGCCGCTGTGTCGTAATCACTCTCTTCCAGGCGTCATCGGGAGGGCATCGTCTTATGAGACCCTGCACCCCGAAACGATTGCCCTCCCGATTCGTGACGAAGAACGAACCCAGTGGAGATACCGCGTGAATTTCGCGATGCGAATCGAGTCAGCCACATCATGGCGAACCGAACATTTCATCATTGCGAACCGATCATTTTTGACGTTTCCAGGGCAGGAAAATTTCTTGGTTTCTTACTTTGTTTGTTTGCGTGATTGTTGAAGGAAATAGACAAGCTTGTGGTACATTTCGCTGCGAAGCAACTGTTGTAGCTGTTATTGATTCTCTAGCGTAGATTTAAGACATTGATTCTTTACCGGAACATCGCCAAATTACGAAAAGACGCAACTCGAAATATGCAAATTATTGCACTATACCGTTGCGGTATATTACATAGTCAATTACACTACGCGCGATAATACCCTTGCAAAATTTGCTAACGAAAGCGTTGACGGATACCTTAAATTTGCCTATTCCTGTCAGCCTATTTGATTGACAACAGGTCAGGCATGTAGGTCTTCAGTAAAAAGTTGGCCATAGTTGGAAAACATCTGAGGAGAACACATATGAAGTCAGGAAATTTCCCGTCGCTGTTGCTCGTTATTGCCTCTTTATTTGTTTGTGCGCCAACCAACAGGAAACTAGCTTCGTATGTCTTAAATATCCGGAGACGGCTACTACAGCCCCCAACCCCTTTTCCACCCCTGTTATTTTTCCTGTCCGTTTCTATCTTGCATCCCCTATGTGGCCCCATCGACTGCCATAAATATAGTGAGAGAGTGGAACATGTGGGTGATAAGGTTCATCGAAGCAGGTGTCGAGTTGGTTAGGCCACTAACACGACTTGTTATTTATGATTAACCTTAGTTATTTATTTGCTGCGAAATCTAGGTGTAATTCTTGCTTCCGTACAGCGCACGGAATAGATGGCACACTCAGAAATTAGCCTTTCTAAGTCATTATGTAAGAAAAAGAATTTCCAGCTTTTGTTCTTTGCGTTGCAGGAATACCTGTGGAATAAGTCGACAGCACGCCTAAAAACAATGTTCCGGGTACACCGGCTGTGCCTCCTCGCGGGATACGATGGAATTCACATAATGACACACTATGCGTGCTTTAAACGTATAGCCACGTCGATATATATTGACCCTTCAAACGAGATTACCGGCTGCTTTTGACAAGAGCGGAATAACGGCGCCAGACTTTTTGAGCCGCAGAGCCTCACTAGACGGTACCGATCTTAGGCAGCACGTACACGCGCAGCGCGCAGGAGAGTTGAGAAAGCTTTCGATCGCGAATCGTCGTTATGCAAATCACATGCACAGTCCTTCGGTGAGGAAGGCAGAGGCCTAAACCGTATGCAACGAGGCGGGCTGCAGTATCGGTTCCCACGCAGAGCACGTCGTGATTCCCGCGGCTGTACCAATGGTGTGTGCGCATATGCGGCCATTGTTTCGACGCTTGAACGGCGCCGCTCCTTAACGGTGTGGTCTGAAAGCGCTTCCGGCCTTTCTTTCATACTTTTTTTTCCGTTCAGACTTTAAAACGTCGTAAAGCCGTTTCATATTGGATGTGGGTCGCGCACTGGGAAATTGATGCAGCCAAATACCGCTTCAGCGCACTTCTCAGCGTTCACGACGAAGTTTACTCTGACAGTTATATTGAAGTGTGTTTAGCTGACTGTCGCGATGCGCAGTGATTCAGTGTCAAGGCTACACATTGGAAAGAGCACGATGAATCTGAGGGGCCTGAGAGGGACAAGATTACGACTAAAGAGTAAAATTAATTTACGAGCAAAAGCGTATGAAAGGGCGCGTACCTGAATCCATTCCTTCTTATTCGCATTGGGCCGAATTTTGTAAGATTTCTTGTCTCTGACTCTATTAATCTTTTATCATCCATCCAGCCTCTAGCAGTTAATCTCATTGATAGCTGTGACGCGGATTTGTGCGACCGAATAGGTATGGACGAAAAGATTGAAATTGAAAAAGAATTGTTACAAAATAGGGCCCCAGATCTTTTGTTTTTCAATACCCATCTGTTCTTTATACAAAAAAAAAAAAAAAAAAAACCTGACCCTACCAAAGATGCAAACATGCCACGATAGCGAGGTTAGTAAAATCACAGTGCGTTTCCTACACAACTATTTTACAATATTCCTTCAAATTTTGATGACAATATAGTGGCATAGTGGCAGCAATTAGCAGTTCAGCCAAACGAGTTATTACAATGGAACAAGGCTGCGATAATGCAATGATTCTTTTCCTTTTCAAGCTTCGACAGTGCTCTGAGAGGTGCTCTGCCCACGTTGTCACTAGGATTGGCCGGTCTTGAGCAGTAGATGATAAGATAAGAATAGAATTGGAGCGAATAGAATCATTGTATTACGCCTGGTTTACAATAACAGGTCAATTAGTTCCAAGAAGGCTGTTATAACAAAGAGCAATTGTGCTAAACGCCAGAAGGAGAAAGTTTACACAAGATTCACATAGTATTGACCATCTTTCCAATAACGGTTTAAACATAGCGTTATTCGACTGTGCTGCTTAATAGCTTAGATACAGGGGAAGGATACCGCATGGAATTCGTGACGCACGTGGACACCATAGTGCTGAATAGCAGTGTAGTAGTATTATGGCACTTCCGGTGGACGAACAGGGGTAACAAGAACTGTTATGAAGGCATTCTCGTATATTTTCGCATTGAACTGAGCGACACCAAAGGATCTGTCACGATTTCTTGCTAGAACACCTTTGAAGCAATTCCGAATGCTCCTTGTTTGTCCACTTGAACGGATCATCAGTCCTAATATAACGAAACAATTTGCCCACCACTGAAAGGTTGCGATGAATCATGGTCACTCAGCCGGTTCACTGAACAGCAGCAACAACTGAGAAAAGACCCAGGACTGTCGGGAACCAGCTGACCGGGGCTCTGATCCAGGACTTTGTCCAGAGGGTACCTATATTTCACAGTCACGCTACATGTATAAGGGTCTTGTTCGGCCTCACTGCCATTTTACTTGCTCTATCTTCCACAGCTTTCTGTTGAGCAGAGTGACTTCTACGGAAACTTGCATGGTGGCGTAAGATTCGCGATATGGAAACTTTGGCATCTACATGAACGTAGCGCGAAGTTGGGAAGAAAGAGAGAAAAGAAGACACAAACAACCGAAATAGAAAAAAAAAAAAAAAAGAAACACAGACGGCTCGTTTTCATCAGCATGCCGTCTCACGACTTTATACGTTTGCCCAACCAAAGCCTGAAGACCACACTCTCGCCTTCCGAATTCCGGTCCCTAACAGGAAGGGCGCCCCCAATCGAAAGCGTCGCCAGCAAAACACAAACGCTGGGGCGTCCAGGACCAACGTTGAGGTTCGCGCGTGCTTGCGCGGGCCAATCCGCGACAGCGTACGCATTCGGCCGCTTGATCGCCAAGGCGGACCCTACAGCACTTCTTCGTGAAGGAAGGCCCTTAACGGCGGCGGCGGCGGCGGCTGCTTTCATCGGTTTCCGCGATCTTAATTGGTTCGGTGCACCACAGCAGCTGCCGGCAGGCCGGAGCCGACTTTCTCGCGAGGCTGCGCGCGAAAAGAAGTGTATTCGGCGCGCGCGCTCGCGCTCCAGGCCGGCCGCGCGCTGGCCCCGCGCGCTGTCAGCAACGCTGGCCGTGTGAGTGTTATATGTGCCCAGAACTGGTCGTAAACCAGGCGTTCTCTCACCGCCGCCTGCAGATGCGAGCTACTTCTCCGATGGAGCAGGGGAGCCTGGACCTGCAGAGAAAACGGATAAGTCGTGATTGCATTTTAGCTTTATCATGTAGCTCCTGCGAGTACTGTATAAGAGGCCCTTTCGCTCGGTGTTTACGTCAGAGGAACGAGAGAGCTGCATCCCCTTCACCGCCGTTTTCCCCTTTGGAACAGTGGCCAGAGGTGCGAAAGTGGACCGACCAGGCTCGCGATAAGTTCGCGGGCATTGCGAGAGAGTTAACGCATTCGCCGCCTGTGCTTCATTAGCAGGTTAATTTGGTTCCCGCCGCCACCTCGCCATTCTTCGTTCCCTATAGGAGATATTTATTGTGTTAACGCTCCTATGTCTATTATAGCCGCACGTCTAAACGGGTCTATACTTCGATTAGTTACGCAAGCGGCTGCTCATTTTCGCATTCCATCGAGTTGGCGTGCTCGGCGTTTGTCTCCGCCTGTTTAATGATGTCTGTTCAACTTAATTTGGCCGAGTAACACCCGCCCTTCGCCATTTCGCTGATTGAGGCGCTCGTGGTCAAGTGGTCCCGGTAGTATAGCCGCCGCGCTCCGTTAACACGTCGGCGACGTCCGGGCTAATCGTGAACGCCACTTGCGTAAATGTATCCACCTTAATGCCCTCGACCCTTCACCATCGAGACGTCAAGAGGAAATATATCAGCACACTTCCGCGATTCCTTCCGCTGCGAACTCATTTACTGCGACAGCAGCAGGCCGCCATCTTGGTGTTTTTGTTGTTGTCCTCAATGCTTGTGGCGCAATGCCAGCAGTCTTGCATGGGCCATGAATCAGGTGGTTAAGCGAGGCGAACAAGAAGAGGGGAATTAACAACTTCTCTCGGACAATTTCTTCTTTGCGATGCGCACAACGTCGTCTTCATCCGCTGCAGCGCTGCTAGCCGTGGTCTCCGAAATGGATGCACGAGACGTCACCAGTCTCAGAGTCTGCGTTGCGCACGAGACGGCCGAAATAAATTTCCAAGTGCGTGTGTGACGCGATAGTTTGGTGTTAACACGTCGGCTCCCAACTGCAGATGGCCGCCATTGCACGAGTTAGATCACTGGTGGTTGAGGAAGTTTAGTTTTAGTTAGTCATAAGGCGAAAGGGAGAGCGAGGAGGTCACCTGATGGGGATGACGACGGTGTCATGAATAGTACTGACGGACACGACAAACACAGTTTCTATCTTTTAACTGATGCCGCAGTAAAAGAACAGCGATAAAAAACGGGTGGTGCCCTGGGGAGCTAACCTTAAAAAGAAAAACAGAAAAAAAAAATTGCCCGCCAATCCACCCTGTGAAGGTGGTTGGAAAGCGAAGCTTTTTACGCCACCCTCACGGTGACTGCGGTGCTCTTGATATTTCACACACTACAACGTAACTTTAACCACGACCTTTATTATTATTTACTTCACAACAATGTTCACTACTGCTTTATGATCGGTGTGATATACACTCAAATTTTCAGTTTTCACTGTAGTTACATTCTTTGCCAAGGTTAAATCAATGCACGTTCCGCGAATGGTGGTTGGTTGTTTTGCATTGGTGAAGCACACGAGTGCTAACTCTTTCCGTGGTCTACCCATAGTGGGGTAGTCTAGAAAATGAACCGAAGCAGTTACTAGGCTGGAAGGGTTTCGAATGACGTCAACGCTCTTTCAAGCAGCTGCATAAGCTTTGCAACAGCTGCAATCTAATCTTACGGACCGCGCCGAGCCTGTTTCCGTTGTTTGCCCGCAGCCCTTATCATCCATCATGTTGGCTCATCACTTTGAAGCTTGTTTTTGTCGTTTTTCTTGCGAAAACGAGTGCTTAGTTGTACGCTGAATGCCTGAATTCAAGTAAGCTATACTGCTATACCTGCAATTGTTAGCGGTTCGTCGGGATCGTTTTTTGATTACAACGACGGACACGACAGAACCCTTGGCTGGTAGAGGTACAAAGCTTCGCTTTAAAATCTCTAATCATGGCTAGCTAGGGCATTACGGAGGAGCCATGTAAGCCCGCAGAATTACCGAGAATTACTTTCTGAGCAATTTAGGCTTATATTGACCTTTCTACCTGTATTGATCGCCGTACGTGAAATTATGCTTTGGAAACATATGTCGCATGTGCTTATATCAGTCGTGTGTGATATATTGACGACCGTCCATATAATAAAGCTGCCGGAGTTCCTTAAAAACCTTATGGGAACTTCGCGAGAGGTGTTTCAAAGACGAGCTTTTTCTGTAATGCAATTAAGCTGAAAATTTACGGACTTGTCGCGTGCACTGCCTGTATGACCACGAACTATTCATAATACATGTTCCTGATTCATCTTTGTTGTGTCGAGGTTCCAGATTCCTTCAGACCAACTGTCTGTTCTGGCGAAGATGAGTGCCTAGGAGCGGCTGGCATCGCCTGGAAAACTAACGTGTCCTTCTCGTTCGATCTTACTTTGGACTGTGCCATTATGACAGAGAGAAAGCAATCGAATTCAGTACTTGGAAGCAGAA
This sequence comes from Dermacentor silvarum, assembly GCF_013339745.2. Classification (NCBI taxonomy): domain Eukaryota; kingdom Metazoa; phylum Arthropoda; class Arachnida; order Ixodida; family Ixodidae; genus Dermacentor; species Dermacentor silvarum. The sequence goes on along the minus strand of NC_051161.1, from coordinate 38,335,360 downwards.
TTTGATCAAACAGCAAAGCCAGGAAGGAGACTCTCCGGACACACTGTTTTCGCATAACTTCTCGCGCTTTCTTGCAAAAAACTCGCGGCACACCACATTAGTGTGATCGCCGCAGTAAAATCTCTCGCATTTGACGACGGCGGGGCGAGGTGGATATGCAGGACTAGACCGCACAGCCTTGAATAAAGACAAAACTCAAACACAAAGTTCGTCTGTTGATTAGAAGCGAACTTAGCCAAGAAGCCGACTTCACCCTTTTGCTGAACTTTGCGATTTGACTCGCGAAAACATTTACGCGTGTTTATTTATGCATCTAGAATATCGAAGTGGCAAGAAATAACTGTATTGTTAACGCTGATTTGAAACTCCGCAGTGTTTGTGACGAAAGCTTCGTTCCAATGGCCACACTGCCCGACCTAAGCAGGGGCTTGCGCCGGCACTGTCGATAGCAATTTCTGAATTTTCTAGCTTTATATTGCTGTCACTGCAGTATTATGGGTGTCGATGCTGCGTGCAGAATAATATCAGCTGACGTACGTCACGGCCAAGAAGGAGAAGAAAAAAAAGAACACCACTTCAAGAGGGGAGAAAAAAATAAGAGCGTGATGGTATTCCACAAGTTCATATCAGATCAGCGCGTCGCTTGGCATCGGAAGCTGCCCTCATGTTATGCTTACTCGCAGGGAACGGCCGGTCTACGCTTGAGCCCTCAGAGCCCACGCGCTCTCTTCTCCCAAGAGTGGAATGCCAAATAAGGGCCAAGGTAAACATCGCTTCCCGTGCAAGATTATGAGGCCGCCGGAATCATATCGCCGCGACGAGAGAAATAAATAAATAAAAAGAAAGCAGGCCCAGTTTTGGATTGGAAAATAAAGTAAAATAACATGTGTATAAGGAGGCCAGCTGAAGGGAGGGTCTTAGAAAATGGTATTCGAAAACAAAAATAAAATAAAAAGTAAAACCTCTGATTCCGGGTGTACGGTACGCACAAGTACGGAAAAGCAGAAGAGAAAAAGCAAACGGGAGGCGAAAAGCAATACAAACACGCAGGAACAAACAAACAAAGAGTCGCGATGGTCGAAAACGCGTTGTCGACAAACGGAACCTCATAAAAATCTCAAGAGCAGGCCACGTCATCGCTTCGCCGTGTATGCTCACGACCGGGGAGAGCGTGGTGCGCCGAGCGGTGGGGAACGTTGCAGGGGGTTTGGAGAGGAAGCGGGCGATTTACAGCCGTCAGCAAGGATGCGCTTATCTTGATGTTACGTGAGTGACATCTCAAAGTGGAAGAGTGCTCCCGCAGAAAGTTCCTCGCGAGAGACGAGCGTCGGGGACGTCGCCGTCTTCGAGACGCGCGGGGTTTCGCCCCCGAAGCCCCCGTGCGAAGCGGTGAAGCCCAACTGACGAAAGCGCGCCGCGTCGCCGACGGCCGTGTTGATCTTATCGCCGCTGTTATCCCGGCGCTCGCTGGCCTCTATGCTGTCTTCTCTCCCCTTGATTTTCGGTGCGTTGGGTGCGGCATCAAGTTTACTTAGATGGGGCGTGCGTCGGTACGGCGACGCGCAGTCAAACCGGGAAGTGAGGTGGAGCACGCCCTCTCCGCAACGCGGTATACCCGTAAGCGGTCGGGCGTCGTCGGCAACTCTCGAAGCATTTCTGGAGGTACGCGCGCGCCCACATGCGTGCCTCGAGACGTGATTTCAGTTTTGCGAAGGCGCCGTTATCGTGAGTGCTTCGATCTTCTGGTATCTCGCGCGAGGCTTTCCTCCTTGGGATATAGACCCATAATATTGGGCGAGTAACCCGTAAGATACGCAGGATAGCAAAGGAAAGGCTCGAAGGTATTCGTCGCTTTGATTAGATGTGCCAGATTCGGGCCTCCGGTATGCTATTTGCGACCGCTGGAACGCGTTTCGCCACAGAAGCTGCACGTGTAGCCGTATGCGTCTCACAGAAAAGCATGATAGCAGGGATACGAGCTAAGCGTCATTTTGGTTATAGGCGCCAGCTAAAAATGCTCACGTAGATCTCAAGAACTCCATCATTGTGCAAGGACTTCAAAAAATCGTAGTTCGTTTGGTCTGCCTGCAGTGTATTATTTCATCGTTGCCCGCCTGTAACTTTGTAAAGAGGGCGTTTTGTGCAGAGTGAAAGATTGTTGGCTCCGACGTAATATTATTGTGATGTGTACATGCACAGAGTTTGCTGAAGACTTTCAAATGAAAAATATGACGCCAACTTATAAAAGAAGACAAAGACAGATGTTTCAGCTTCCTAACGAGAGCCTTGTTCTGAACAGGGCTGCTCTGTAGGGAAACTGAAATGTCTGTGTTTATCTATACAGTGGTAGCTGACTGAATTTGGCGTCGTCTTGGTCGTGATGCTGAACACGAAATCGCGGGTTATATTCCTACCACATTAGGATGAGAAAAAAAAGAGAGAGAAACATTTATTTCATTCCGGCCCCCTGTGGGAGAGGAAGGCAAGAACGCCCGTGCACTGTGCTTTCGGTGCGTGCAGGTTAAAGAAACCGTGGTAATCAACGAGTGTTACCTCCTCCAGCTTTTTTGTGGCCTTTGTAGCGACCCTTCATCAACTTCATCGTCATCGTATTATCTTGGCCTTCGAAGAAGTTGCAAGTAAGAAAAACTCTCGGAAGCTAAACGGAAAGTATCCAGACCGTAAACTTTCGCAAGGCTGAGCGTGCCCACGTTGCCTCGGATGCTGCCACGTTGCCTCGGATACGTTACCTGCCGCTTTCGACGGCAAAAGGCAAGGCTTATACATCACGGGATGGCGTTTTAATTGCGGTGCGCCTCTTCACAACATGCATTGAGGCACAGCTTTTATATGTGCCAGACGCGACCTATCTTCTCGCTGGTTGCGTCAGTATATAGCTAGGCGTTATACTCACAAGAAACATATATTTTTTTCATGTAAAGCGTTCATTAGAGTCAGAACGAGGCTCAGTATGTCGACTAGCGGCTATCTATGCTCTCGACTTTTTTCTTTTTTTTTTTGAAGAACACATGTTCTCAGCGGCATCCGTTATGTATACCTTGGGCGTAGCGCTTGGAAGAAGCGCACTGTAATTACGCGCTTTTGTGAACCTGCGAGATTCGCAGGAGTGCTGGGCGAAAATAAGGACGACGTTGATACCGCTCCGAGCGCGAAGAAGGCGTGCACGTCGCAACGCAGCATCGCGCCAGCCAGCGAATTTTTCATTTCTTTCGGGGCAAATTGCTGTAATAGCGGCGGCTTGTTTGTAGTTTGTGCCGTGGCTTATAGCTGTGGGCGCCGTTTCGAAACGTCCGAAGAGGCGCGCATCCGCGCGCGCGTGTGTGTGCGTGTGCGTTCGGCGAAGGCGCGGACGATGTCGACGACGTCTTCATTCAGGAGCTGCAGCGTAATCTGTTTTGAGAGGCCCTCGTATGCAGCGCGATTATAAAACGAAAAGGCAAGAAAAGAAGAAGAAGAAAAAAAAAAAGAGCTCAAGGCTCCGGCGAAGGTCGGGGCAGCGAAGGCTCATTTGCATCTCTTGTCGTGCGCCGACAACGAGCGCGTTTATATATAACTCGACTCGTCCGAAGCCATTAAAGAGGACGAGCTTTACCGGGCGATGAGCGGCGTATATGAAGCCGTAATGGGCGGGCGCACTAAATTATCGAACGCCAAAAAGCCGCGCGAAATAAGTTATGGGATCAGAGTATAAGGTCCGCGTTAGCGAGAGAGAGAGGAGAAAGAAAATTGGGGGGGGGGGGGGGGGGGGCTATACGTGTACTGTAGCGACACTCTCGGTGTATCTTGTTTATTCATTCTCATCCTCGGCCGGTCGAAAATTAAAGTAACCGGAAACATGGCAGCCCCGGTCTAGCCACAGTCATTTGTAACCGGCGCGAACGCAAGCGTTCTACTACAGTCGCGATAAGGGCGCCTGTCTCGCCGAGGCAGGATTTTAAAAAAGCGCACCTCTTTCGAAGCAGTACGCAATAACAACAAAGTGAGGCTGAACCAGCGCTATATGTAATGCACGCACAAACTCGCTGCACATAAGAGCAGCGCGCGGGGTTCCCAGCATACCCATGGCTGACCAAATTTCTAGGCTATGCATACTCCCGCATCGAAGCACAACGTGCGAGCGTATAGTATTGCATGCGTCGATGTGGCCTGCGCCGTTTATAGCGTTTACCGTTAACTCCGCCCTTCATCTGAAGCCTGCGTTGAATTTCTACCGCTGCTTTCCCCCTATCAATCACTGAAGGTGCGCGCGTCACTAAAGAAGATAAGTAATAAAAGCAGGAACTGGGAAGAGAGCCCATCCTCAAGTGTTATGGGCGATCACTGTTATTAGAGTGGCGACAGCGCGAATTTCCATTTCGGATCGTCCATACTCGCAGCGGGTTCGCAAGTACGCAATAAGTCAGGCTTGCTGGAGCATTCAAGCAATCCAGAATATTCAAGGGGAAAAAAAAAAAGAAAAAGAGGTCTAACGTTTGGGAGCACAAAGCGATTATGAGTCGTCGACGAAACTGTAATGTAGGCAGGGTCCTATAAAGTGAGCTCAATCCAGCGGGATAAATTGAGGCGCATAAAGGCTTCCAAGAATCGAGTGCCAAATGCGGTCTTTTTTTTTTACGTTTATTTCTCGTGGCGCACCTCGCGTGTGAAACGCGTGCGCAAATGAATTCGTCAGAAGTAGCACGTGCTTTTCAGTTGCTTCCGCGTGTTCGACGTTTCGATCACCCTGCAGGTATAGCCTATAGTGAGGAAAGGACATAAAAAAAAAAGAACAACAAGGTAGGCATATATATAATTGCGTGCGGTTTCGATGAGCTCGTTTATGGGACGCTGTACGTTGTGTTTGATCCCGTTCTTCAATGAGGTACAATACCTCGGCCTGCTGGTGTGGCATAGTTTCGATTTTGAAAGATTAGCGCCTATACGAAGCACAAGGGAAAGACACACACCCGCCGTGGTTGTTCAGTGGCTATGGTGTTGGGCTGCTGAGCACGAGGTCGCGGGATCGAATCCAAGCCACGGCGGCCGCATTTCGATGGGGGCGAAATGCGAAAACACCCGTGTACTTAAATTTAGGTGCACGTTAAAGAACCCCAGGTGGTCCAGATTTCCGGAGTCCCCCACTACGGCGTGCCTCATAATCAGATTGTGGTTTTGACCCGTAAAACCCCATAATTTTTTTAAGACACACACATTATACAATATGTGTGTGTGTGTCTGTGTGTGTGTGTGTGTGTGTGTGTGTGTGTGTGTGTGTGTGTGTGTGTGTGTGTGTGTGTGTGTGTGTGTGTGTGTGTTTCTTTTGGGCTTCGTCAATGTGCTCGTCTTCAAAGCCCTGAACTATTGTATGTCGGCAGCACCGGTGTGTATGGATACGCAGCTAAACCCTTACGGAAATGGTTCCAGCCGCTGTGACACGGCGATAACTTGATTACATAGTGGCCAAATCATTATCAATTGACTTTGGTTATGCAAGGAGGGCTCTCCCGCTCGCTAGACATACTGTCCAATCGGCCGTTGTTGAATAATACAATTCGAGGACACTGCTCGAAAATGTCATCGTCACAGAGAGGCTTTAAATGCGTTGCTGCACTTTTTTAAGGACGCGCTGACTGTGTGACAGGGTTTAAAGTTTGTCGAGCTCTCCCCTGGCTTTTACCTGCACAATTTTGTTTTCCTTCTTTCTTGTCTTTACGTCTCTTTCATTCGCTTTACCCTCTTACTGTGGTACAGGGTAGCCAGACAGGTATTACGTTGGCTAACCCTGTCTTTGCCTATCATGTTTCTTTTTCTTTCAGCATCCCTTTATATGTGTTTTAATTAGGACGTATCAAATCATTGTATGACGACGAGCTCCGCTACCCGGTTTCGTTTCCTTCGGACCAGGCCTCACTTCCCTGCAAATCTAGTCGGTAGCGCTATATTATTTGTTTTTGTGTCGCGTGATGTGGTGCTGCTTGTTGTAAAAGCTAAGTAACAATTCAAGGTGCAGTATATATATATATGTATATATATATTAGCCAATTATAGCCAATTGTTTGCCGCTGTAGCCTGTAGCCAATAGGCTAGCAATGTTTAATCACGGCACCATTGAGAACTTCTCGTAGAAGCCACTACATCCAATGCCAAGGTTGGCGACTATTATGTGCCGACAAGAACCTCGTGATTGAAGTCACGCCATGACAGTTGGTAGCTAAACGCCATTAAGAATAATAAAAAAAGTTAATGAAATCCTTGGGCTGAACTCGCCCATAAGAGATATATCGCTGCGAAAGAAAGTAACCTCCGCTGCAAACGCTTCAAACACTTTTCGACACATTCATTTCGGAATCAGAGCAGGGAAAGCGAACAACATTGAGTGAGCGTTCAGCCAACGTCGTATTAAAGCGAGTCAGGCATTGCGACGTGGCCGCTGTTTGCCGACGGCTGCGAAGCGACGTCACGCCGTCGCTCGATCGCGCGCGTCTGCTGCGCTGCCCTGGGATATTGGATATAGCTTTTGCTATAGCGGCCCGGGGCGATGCGAGAGCGTCCCCCGACTCAATTTAGCCGCCGAGCAGCCCGCGGCGGCCGAGTCTGATTTAGCCCGCTTCGCCGAGAGAGGGAGCGCTGACGTGCTTGACGTTGATCTCGGCTGACAGGTTCGTCGCCGTATCGTGCGATGATGCTGGAGAGAACTGTGCTTGCATGCCAGGCGATGCCCGGAAGCGGTTTTCTCTTCCGGAACGAAGAAGAAGAAAGGGTTGCCCTCTTTGGACCCGAGTCGAATTCGATCAGATCCGTCAAGCGGCGTTGCCTGCTGGCAGCGCCAAGCGATGTCGTCTACGGACGACAACCGGAGACGGCGGTCGTCGGCGACAGTGTTTATTATTGGAGAAATTTTTAGCTTGCCGCAAACCGCGAACATACAAACGATGGGCGCCTAAGGCGCTTGCGAGAATGAAACACCCAGGCGACGTCTAGGGAAACGGATCATGCGCAACAAAAGCACGTTTGAGCGTCACGCCACTCACTCGGGCTCACTCAATATGATGAACGGGAGCATGGTGATGTAGATGATTCAGTATTGCTGGCTTGCTTGTTTTATATTTTAATTGGCATTCTGCCTACCCTATCTCTTTTTCTGCCTACCCTATCTCTTTTTTCATCTCTATTCGCTCGTTCTCTAACCCTCCCCCACGCCGCCCCTTCCCGTGTAGGGTAGCAGATCGGACACTCGTCTGGTTGTCCTCCGCTGCCTTTCTTTCCCTGCGTTCTCTTTTGATGACTCTCTCGCCTTGCTCCTTCAGAGGAACTTATCTGGGAGAGACTTTGTCTTGCGAGGCACAAAATGCTCTTGCGCCGGCTCTTTATAAAAGCGTTTAAGTGGTCACAAGTCCTCAGGCCTTTTAAAGGAGTAAACTTTATTGGCACATCTAATGTGTTTCTCATTTCCAACAACGGGATACGTTGCAGCATGCAGGAACTGCGTTTCAAAATGCGTAGCCTCAATTTTTTTGCCTTGCTTTCTTTAAACAAATATTTTTCGTTGGCCATATATACATAATCAGGAGGAGAAGATATACATTGCCTTGCTATGCTGACGTCCTACTAAATATAGCAACGTGTTTCTTAGTTTTGAAGGCATAAAATCAAACCTGTCAGATGAATGGGCTGGAACTGTTCGATGTATGTATGTATGTATGTATGTATGTATGTATGTATGTATGTATGTATGTATGTATGTATGTATGTATGTATGTATGTATGTATGTGTGTATGTATGTATGTATGTTGTGTGTGTATGTACGTATGTTGTGTGTATGTATGTATGTATGTATGTATGTATGTATTTATGTATACGTATGTATGTATGTGTGTGTATGTATGTATGTTTGTATGTGTGTGTGTGTTTGTATGTGTGTGTGTGTGTTTGTATGTATGTATGTATGTATGTGTGTATGTATGTTTGTTTGTATGTGCGTGTGTGTGTGTGTGTGTGTGTGTATGTATGTATGTATGTATGTATGTATGTATGTATGTATGTATGTATGTATGTATGTATGTATGTATGTATGTATGTATGTATGTATCAATTAGCTCGTCCAAACGCAGGCTGTTGGGTTACTGCAACTGTTATTACGTCTCATCCGATTGTCAATTCGTCAACGGCGTCAACCATAAGCTCTCAAGGCGTCGTTGTCAAGCCGCCGCTGGCATGAATAAGGATGCAACCGTCGATCCGGGGAACCTAGCGGCTTTGCCGTAAGAAAGACAACATATGAGAGAGCGAGAGAGATGCCGCTTGACCGATGGCGTTGAACTTCTAAATTCCACGCCGCCGAGGGTCAGCGCAGGACCACCGTAGCGAAGGACCCAGGGAAGGAAAGAGGGGCTCACTCGAGGCGGTAAAGTCAGCCCCCCCCCCCCCCCCCCGCCCCCCGAAATATTACGATACGGCCGAAGGCCATGGCGTCTGCCCTGCTATATTGCGGAAAAGGCAACCAGGCAGTGCGTGGTAGAGGAGGGGATCGACGAAACAAAGGGCTCCAGCCTGCGATGCCTCACCGCCCCGGTGTTGGGAACGATAGGAGAGAGAGAGAGAGAGAGGGGGTGTGGGGGAGGGAAGAAGAAGGAGTGAGGTTCCGAGACAAATGAACGATGCTTATCGTCGTCGAGGTGCGGCCGCACCAGTTGAAGGGATGAAGAGGCGCAAGCGCTCCTCGCTGCTGCTGTGCCTGTGCCGCATGGAAATGGTGCGGCGCGCGCGCGCGCGCGAACCGACGAGACGGGTTCGCCGAGGAGGCGATAAATCACGCGAGGCTTTCGTCTTTACTTTCTCTCTCTCCCCCCTCACGCGGTCGCCGCTGCGCATCTAACGGCTAACGCGCGCCAGGCCAGCCTTTCCTCTCCCCTTTCTACAACCCTCCTTTTCTTTTTGCTTTGCCCCCGCCGAGATACGAAATGAGGCGAGCGAAACGAGCGGCCCGTGCTGGGCAGGTATCATTTAATAACACCTCCCCCCCCCTTCCCCCCTTCCTTCGTTTCTTCGATTGGCTTCGAGTAATAATACAAGCTTTATTTTTTCTATTTTTGGCATTCTTTTCTCACCCCTTCTCTTCAGTTGAGAAACTCACCCCTTCTTTTCAGTTGAGAAAATTGAGTTTTAAGGCGAGGTTTGCGCGGCATGATGCGGAGATATCTGAAGACATTTTTCTTTTGAAAAGCGACTGAATGCCATAAGAGCGAAGCTCGTTGGGATTTAGCATTCATAGCAACGCGCGAGCGTCAGTAAGGTGTCGATTCAAACAAGTCCTGCGTAAATCGGCAAGGAAGAGGTGGCAAGATTCACTCAAGGATAAGCAAGATTCACGGAATCAACCTAACCGTAGCAAGATTAAGGCGCGCCTATCTTGGCGCCATCAAAGAGCAGTCCTGACAATTGAACAAACAATTGTTTAAGGGAAGTTTACCGGGTGAGAACAAATTTGTCTTCGAGTACTAAGCTCGTCTTTAGAGCTCCCCACCCTTTCGACATCAAATGCTCTTTCACGGCATTTTGGTAAAGCCAGCTACTGGATGGCAATACTTCCATTGGTTAAGTAAGCGGCCGGGTGACATAAGTGGCTTACTGCAACTATCAAATCTTTCGCGTGGTGAGACGAGATGTACCGATGCAATATAACTTTCAGGTATAAGCCCCTGTTCTCCGGTTATTGAGCCGTGAACCGTGCTTGATGGAACTAAAGAAAAATAAAATAAATAACGTTGCCCGTTGTGTCTGTGCGTGCCACACAAGCAGTGCCCGCAGCGTGACAAAAAACATTGCGCGAGATCTGCCGCACTTCCGTGCGCCCTGTCGACTTGTGAGCCTATGAAAAGAAATGGCCACTGACCAGTGCCCTGGCTCTATAAATAACGTGAGTCTAACGGCTCATGTTACGGTACGACAAGAAAATTACAAAGATAGCTGAAGAGCTGACTTGAAAAATGGTCAGCGCGCAGTCAATTTTACTGCCTTCTCATTGCCTATACCTCGATTCAGGCCGACGCACCTGCAATATTCATGCGTCTGAGCTCGATGTTTGCTTAGCCACACATCTTGCTGTTTTGTGCGCCCTCTTGTATATATATATATACGTCCTACCATGCAGATAGCGGAAGAGCCTCCGCACCTCTGCCGATGGTGAAGAATGAATCGAGTTTGACAGTGTGATTTACGACGATGAGCGGCGGATTAATCGCTTGCTAATCACCTATGAGATTATTATACGCAGTTTTAGGTTTATTTGTCTTCTTTGCATATGCGAACGCTTGTTCGGACTGCGTAGGGCCTTTCTCCGCAATAAGAAAAGGAAAATACAAAAAAAAAGCGACATTGTGACTCTATAACGCCACGGCGCGAGTGAAAGGTGTGGTTCGCAAGAGATGCACACTCGAAAGCCACCACCAAGGCCATCCCTACACTTAGACGTGGATGTGCGCATAGGAAGAATTAATGTTGCCCGTAAACCATGACCTTGCAAGGCTTTGCGTTTAGAGTGCTGACCAACACGGTTTAGGTAAGGTGTGAGAGTACAACAGGTCGCGTGTGTTAGATTTCCGGCTGGCGCGGCCGCATTCTTATAGAGGCTAGATGCCTAAGACGACGCGAAAAACTGTAGCCTCTTTACGAACTGCGTTCTGCGAAAAAGCAGCACGGCCGCGGCGTATTTCTTGTTGTTTCTTTTCCTTTGTGGTATCTCGTTGGCGTGAAATATGTCAGCTTGTTTTTGCTCAAGCACGGCGGGCCAACGTCCTTTGGGAGTGCACTCGCAGACTCTTCGCGTAATCCTCCACCAAGAGAGCGCTTCACTTGTTTGCCGTGAAAGCCGTGCATAACTTCGTACACTTCGTCGAAAGTACACAAAGCTCACCTGTGTCCTCTGTTACGCGAAAAGGCTGGCGCCACTCGCATATGGCCTGTAGCCAGTTCACCGTCGCGTCTCACGCAGATATGGCTCCGCATTAGAGGAAATCGCCCAGCACCGACGATGTCTCTCCTGGGCACCCGCTGATACCAACGCGCTACAGCAAATGCAACACCGGTCGTCAGGCTTTGCTTTCCTTTTTTTTTTTTTGGTGGAGAGTAGATATAGGTGGGAGGTCGTGGAAATCTTCATCTTTTGCGTGCACTACTGGTGAACGTGAGGCGACGGTGATCTTCAAGTCGTAACGCCGCGATGAACGTAAAGTAAGCGAATTCTCGCGTGGACAAAAGCTACGGTGCGAGTACTTCCGTTATTCCCTTCCTTTTTTTCTTCCATCTCACGCTGAGAATCGAACCAAGCATAATATCGTATCAAGTAATATAGCGATGTCGAAAAGAATATTTTCCATTGTATTACTTTTTTTTTTTGTTCTTCTGTCTTTGGGGCAGACGAAACGCCGTCGGAATGCGCCTGAGAAAGGCCGATGACTAATGTTGGTAAACGCTTTTGCCTGAGAGCAAAACGGTCCCGCAGGAATATTCTTCGGCACGTTAACCATGCTTCGCGATAATTTCAGCCTGTGCGAGCAGGATGCCTGGAAAGCGCATTCGTAGAACGCGTGTTGTCCTCGTGCTCGGTAAGGTGTCCTGTTGTTTTCCTTTGCGAAGTCGCCTCATCCACGCGCAAACCGCCGTCGCTGCGTCGAACTCGTGTAGCTGCCCTCTCCGTCAAACCCATTCTTATTTCCCAAATGAAAAAACACTGAAAATAAGCAGCGCTATAGTGATTTTATCACAGTCTAGCACTCAGCCAATATCGGGGTGAGTGAGAAAACTAACAGAGCCGCTTATTTAAAAGGGGGGAGAGGGAGTAGAATCAATGGATTGGATTGGGGGTAGCTCATTTATTTGTGGACTACGCACACATGCTCAGTAGATATTTCGTGTGAGCTAATTTGTTATACGTAATCATTCATCATGTGTGCTTCCGACTAGGCACTGGCGTATCCTAAAAAAAAAAAAAAGAAAAGAAAAGGGTCGTTGCAGTTACTGCCTAGTGTCACATCATTTACTACTTTGGTATAAGAGTAGTTGGTAACGGCAGAGTAACATTACAGACTAAACAAGGTAGTCACTGTTACTAATGGGTGTCAGGTAACAACTGCAAATGCAGTTTGCGCCGCCGGATACAAAGTGTATATACTACAACGCATATATCGGAAGAGTTCCGGCGTATTTCAGAATGGATCCCCCGCTGACTGTCCGAACGACCGAATTCGTCACGGCGCGTTGTATACCCCGAACGATGACGAACGAATATGCTCAGAAAGATATGGAAGCGGGAGAAGCGCAGGACACCCCTTTATCTTTACGCGAATCCAACGTGCGGCTTGTACGGCTCCACACCGAGTGTCATTTCAGGCAATTCGGTCTCTGTTTCGGTAGGACTTGGCATCCACGCACGAGCCTGCATCGTGCACAGAACTAAGCAGGGCCGGCTGCCACAGGTGATGCTCGGCGTATCGGCGAGCCAGAAAAAGGAAGACGGGCCGCGTCCCACTGTCGCCATGCCATATGGCACCCCGGCTACACGGTGTAAGCGACGCCGCGACACAGGAAAAGTCGGGCGAGACGGGCACTGGGAAGATTGGGCGGCGGGCGCCTCCACTCGGACGTGCCGGAGCGGTTTCTGCGATAGCGAGGAAGCCGCCGCAGCACGCGACCCTGATGGACCACCAACGAATCGGCTTCTCTCCGCCGAAAGCGCGTCGAGCTGTCCTTCGTGGAAACAGGACGTGGGGCACATATGACGGCGCTGATGGTCGGCCGGTGTATACTTATTTCCTTTTTGCTATTGGTATACCGTCCGTATACACAGACCAACCGCAGAGCATGACCTCTCGAAGATACGGTGGCGCTGCCGTCACTTTCAGTGTCATCTTTGTTTACAAACTTCCTGCTCGTGTACACGTTTCCAAAACTGGATTCGTGAAGCTGTTCGATATTAAAGGGACACTTGAAAGAGCAAACAGTAAACTAGTTTAGATTGGTGAAGTAATATTTCACTACTTTATTTCCATGCATATGGCGAAGGAAACTTTATTGTTATTGAAAAAAAAAATGAATGCCATACTTTCCTTGTCCGCAAATAAGTGTGACGGCATGGATAGTAACGTTTTTCTGTTTCATTCTTTCTTTCAGTCTTTCTTTCTTTCTTTTTTAGCCTGCGTATTCGAGAATTTCTGTATACTAACTCCTACGAATTTCACTAAATTTATTGCGGAATAATGGCTTGTTCAGGGGCGATAGTACTTAGCATCTATATGGAGTTACGCGAGATATCGCGCAAGAACAACTTACTAAACCTTGCCTTGGCTGAGATAAATTGCGCTCATGCGCGACAACAGTGCTTCCTGGAGTGCAGCTCTTCGGAGCATGGACTTGCAGGAGTAGTTGGATATTTAAGGTTGAGTGCCCGGATAAACAACTTACTTTAAACTTCCTTGTTTTTTTTTTGTTTTTTTCATGTATGCATTAAGAACCATATGTATTTCCCGTATTCGACCGGGAGTGAACATGTGAAACATTTCGAGGATCAAATCCTTCAGCCGAATACTGATCAGATCACGCAGGTAATTAGATTCGCGTTAATAATTTTGAGCATGGGGAGACCCCTACTTGTATACAGGAACACACGGTAATATTGCCACCATCGTCGATTTTGAAACGAGCAGACAGTTTTGATCAAGGAAGCCTTGTCATTTACATGCTTCGTGATTTCTGCCGCGTTAGAAAGCGTCATATGATACAAACGACATGTCGAGCTGTACAATCTGCGTCCTTTAGTGCATTTTCTCGGGTGCCTGTTATGGTAGTTTACTTGATGAACAAGGCAAGCGTCACTGATGTGATAAAGGTTAAGAGAAGCGTAAGTTTACGGTTGAGCTACACGTCTGTCGTTTTAACTCGCCTGCTTCCGGGACGGTCTCGCGCATGCGTCACAGTACGTGTTGGTACGCGGCATGCGACAGCTGGCGCGAAATGTAGAACGCTTAGCCCGTCTTCAAAATTGTTTCGCGCACTTTAGCGTGTAATTGAACAACCTTCAGGGACGCACTCGAGCGAGCTTAGAAAATTAATTTTCTAAGGTCGCTTATGCAAGCTTAATTTTCTAATTTCGCTTCATTAAGCTTCGAAAAGGCTGACTACCAATCACGAGCTCTTCTTTCCTTGCCGGACTGCCGTACAAGAATTTACTGTTGTACATATTTTACTTGACACGGTGAAAGGGTCCTCCATCTTTGTTTTCAAAAATAAGCGCGCTTTCATATAAAGTTAGAAATTATTACAAACCTAATGTAGGCGCCGCTTTCCCGTACTTATTGATGGATGGAATTAATGTGGAGTTTCCATTGAAACGTTTTGATTCCTGGAGCAGTCAAGCTGGTTCTTTTTACTTCTCTTCTGCGTCATACATCATGGCCCTTCAGATCCGCGATAATTTTTACGATAAACCATGGAACGCTGATATCTTTGTATAAGCTAAGCTAATTTTATCAGAAAAAGGTAATGTGTCCTAGTGTGCTTTCTGTACTCACTTGCGTCACCAGTCGTTCAGCAGTGTCATACTGGACTTCACCACCGCACAGATCCATTCACTATTTTCCAACTGTCCTCAGATTGCGCGGCGTTGGTCGAGTTGGTTATTACCACATCTACTGCTGCGCGGAATGTTGCAACGGAGTCAACTCAGTCGTCTCTGCACCGGCTGCACACGGCGGGGACGAATCATCGTCATGGTCAAACTTTCTCTTCTACACGTCATCCGGCAACACCATACGTGTAGACAAGCTGCACGTTCGTGAACAAAAATGCGTATAGAACAAGCAAAACGAGTAGACGAGTGCACAGCGGAAGCGTTCACAGCCTTGAGCGTAACAGGGAGTTATCTTTGAAACAATCCAATAGAACTCTTGAGGGTGTAGAAAGCATCAAAATACTTCTTGGGGTGCTTTTACTGGGTGAATTTGGGTCGTTTAGTGCTTAGCGGTGCATTTGATTTATCCCAGGGCTAATACTCTTCCCCATAAATGTGCAGAAAGTGTTTACTCTCTACGCTGACACTTATTTTGCTCTTCACTGTTGACCACACTAGTTGAAGAATAATAATTGTCAACTAACTATTGAAAATCTGCAACATATATTAAGCTCTTAGAGAAAATTCACGCCTTCAGGATTCAGTGGTCCTTTCGTTCTTTCTTTGTTCAGGTTTTGTCCGCGCGAAACGTGACGGCACCGCCACCGCATCTTCGTGACGTCACACTGAGCAGCTTGTCTACATCGTGCGACCCCATCCGTCAGGTATATAGTATGCCAGCACAACAGGGACCACTCTCGCTCTCTCCTCCGAGCGAACACTTACGGAAGGCAATCTCGCGTACGCCTGCGTAATTAAGCTACGCAAACACTGAGCGCATGTAGCACGCCCGCTTCTCCCTCCGTCGTTCCCCTCCGCCACTTGTCTCAAGTGAGGCCCAGTTTGCGGGGACTTCATATTTTTGCATAATGAGGAAGTCTCCCGCGCCTAGTTATGCACGTGCTTTTCCCGGCCCAAAACGGGCAATGAAATTCAAATGTGATTGCTAGTATCTTGTTCGTACGCAAGTACGGTGCGGGATGGGAAAGGCCGCGTTGTGTAAGTCAAGTGCATGCGCAAACCACTTTAATTACCTCCTCCGCCGCCAGGATCCAATTATCCGTGCAGATTGTGTCATTAGAGCGTTTAACTGCGTGTTTCTTTGGCATATTTTTGCCTGTAAGACAGTAAGACAGGGTGATGCTGCTTTGGCTTGAACAGAAAGCAGTGGGTTCTGAAACGACCGTCATACTCATTTTCCCAGGGTTGCCGCAGAGAGACGGATTGTGCTCGGCTTTGTCTTCGGCTTTGTCTGCGGCTTGTCGTTTCTTCTTATCGTCTCATCTTTGGTGATCCTATATTATTGTGTCGTTGCGCGCGGTCCACCGTGGACTGTCCTCTCGGCATATCGATCGCCTGTGCCTTGAATTTGCCTGGTTCGCGTTGTAATGTCGATGAACTGATGCATAGTCCATGAGGGTGCTTTAGATCCCGGCAACTCTCAAAATTTTGTTCTGTGCTTAGATTGTACGTAGACGTAAGGCCCACTTTATCCCTGCGGGAACTTATTATATTCGTTCAAGCCCAGCTGTTTGCTCTAATATCTGTGACTTACAGAACTGTGATATTCCTCAGCGGTAGCTGAGTGGCTATGGCGTAGCGCTGCTGAGCTAAAGGTCGCGGGTTCGATGGGGGCGTAATGCAAGAACACTCGTGTATAGCGTGCATTGGGATCACGTCAAAAAACCACGGCGGTCAAAGTATCCTCCACTACGGCGTGCCTCACAAATCATAATCAGATCGCGGTATGGCATGTAAAACCCTATAATAATAATAAAGGAAAGTACTTAATCTATAGGATGTCCCGACATCAGCGTTGGTTATTCCTGTCACATGCTTGCAGCGCAGACAGGGCTCTATTTGCTTAGAACCTAACATATATATACGGTTCCGGCATACTAACTTAACTCCGGTACTTCCTGTGATCATGAGCGTCAGTGGTCTGAACGCTATAGCCAGTTGAAGAGAGAGGGAGAGAGCACGCAACAGACACCGAAATTGGGACATCCACCCGTCAGGGGACGACCTTCCTATGAAACAGAGCACTTCCCCCACGAGGACCCAGCCGGAAAAAAAAACCTATTCCTGCCGAGTTTTGCGAATTCGCCGCATCATCCCACGAGGGGAACTGCTGTTCTCTTTACCTCTTCAGCGTCCCTCAGCGCGGCGCCTGTGCTTCTTCGCCCGCTGAATGCCAAAATAACGGCGCGCATCGCGACAGCGTCGGCGCTGCATCGCCTCTCGACTGGCACGGGCAAGCGAGCGTTTTATATATGAGCGAAAGCGGAAACGCGGACGCGATCCGCGAGGCGCGTCTGGTGCGCGTCGTGCGTTTCCCGTTGCGGAAGCGTAAACAAACCGCCGGCGAAAAGAAAAGGCGAACGGCGCAGCACGTACGCACAGACGCGAGCGTGCGCGCCAACGAGTGCGCACTCACACACGCATGCGCATGCGAAGTCTACACATACACATCCACTGTTGAGACGCGTGAGTGCGTTTCCTGTACATTTTGCACAGGGCCGGCACCAACCGCACTGCGAGAATTAGGGAGAAATAGAGAGAAAGCACGGGAAAAAAAGGAAGAATGGGGATAAAGTTGAGAAAGGCGGCGTTTCCGCGGTAAAGTGGTGACGGAGGCGCCAGAGCAAGGCGAATGTTGGCAGCCTGTCGATGAATAATTCATCGCGAACCGGGCGAGCTAGCGCACGCGCGCGCTTCTGTGGGACGCGTTTTGCTGCTCCTACTGCGTCAAGGCGAGGCTTCATATTCTTTCCATTCTTTCTTATTTTTCATACATTTTTTGAGCGGCTTACCCAGCACGGCGCGTGGCACGTCTCTTCCCTATATAGGTCCTGTCAAATATTATGCACATAGGGCTCGAACTCGGGTGGTTAGGCAATCTGGGCTATCATCGCTATCATACCGTGTGTCCCAGCTAACTTAGCTAAGCTGTTTCAAGACCAAAAGAGATTTAAAAAAAAAAGGCACGACATCATCCTATTCTTCTTTTGGGTGCGTCGGATGCTTCGCGAATGCATAAAAACGAAAAAAAAAAGCGCTAGAGAAAAATTTGGCCATTATGGACGCCTTTCTTACTGTTTTAGATTTTATTAGTTATTACAGTTAGCACGAGTTAAGTCGTAGGCTCGGCTTGAGCGGTGAATTAAATTTTATGCGTAAGTGTCGAATGACCCATTGAGCGAAATGCAGCTCCACTAACGTGAAACCTGGGGAGCTGCGAAGTATGCAGTGATGCACCGCTAATGGGCTCATATACTGCCTTAAGCAATGGCTCATAACCCCGTAAACGCGGCCTCCCCATTACGACGACAGAAGAGAAGTGAAATTCTACGCTGGAATGATGAGCGGCAACGCAGCCAGCTGTGCAAGACGACGATGACGACGAACGCGGGAGCAGTGGCACGAGCACGAGCCGCTTGCTTTACCGTGACGATGACGACAGGAGACGCCGACAGCAGAAATAGCTTTTCCTGAGCCAACGCGCCGTTTTATTTGCCACTCGGCGCGAGGCTCCGGAGAATCGCCGGTGGGAGAGCGCGTGATTGCGCGTGATTTACCGTGACCACGGAGTCCGTGACCGTGACGACGACGACAGGAGACGCCGACAGCCCGAGTGAATTAGGTGCTTCGCACCTAAAACAACACAGTGCACGATACGGTTATAAGAGCTATAGTGCTCAGTAGTCAGAGGTCTGAGTACCGTATACAGGCCTTATAATCGCACGTTGCACCGATTGTTTTAAATGTTTCTTTTTCTTTTAACAGCTTGGCTAACGTTAGCTGTGACACACTTTGTAAACACTATTACTCTAGTGTTTTTCCAAGCGTGAAAGAAGCCCGCGAATACACGCAAAGCGCCTCGATCGACCAGTCTCGCGGCAATTCTGCGTGTATTCGCGGGCTCCTTTCACGCTCGGAAAAACACATTTATGTGGCACGTATTGAGCAACAGAAAGCTGTATCGGTAGTTTTTCATGTCGCTCTACAATTTTCTCGTTGACACTTTGATAATTAGGGCAATACTTCTCGAGTTAGATAATTAATTACAATTAGCTAATTAAATCTCAGCAACGAAAAAAATTACTGGCGGCTACTCCACAGCACTAGAAACAATACGCACTAGGTTTGCTTCGCGTAACGCCGTTCCTCTTTTTTGAAACCGTGCTGAGTGTTAGCTGGGGCACCCTGTATAACCTAAACATCCACGCGTTCGTTCGCAAAAATAACAGTGCGTGACACAAGAAACAAGGGGAAAGTGAGAGGCTCACTTGTGCACCCGTGTCAGCATAGAGCGAGTGAATAAACGTTAATATCGAGGTACCAGTCAGGAATTCTTAATTATCTCCTTAACTTCATGTATAGTTTGTAAATATAGGCTCAGCTTCGCGACGAGCTTGACCAAAGCTATCATTCTCACGTTGACGGTGGTGGCCACATGATCCGCCACCCAGTCATTCGGGTGAAGTCTGTAAGGTCAGAGCCAGAACGTATAAGCTCGATAGGCAGATCGCGTGACGATGTGCGTTAAGCTTCCGTTCAGGTATCGATGGCGCATAGCACGTAAATGGAGTTCGTCATCCATTGTAATATTCATTTGTTCGCGGTTTCCTCCAAGCCAAATACACTATAAATTGTGCAAGATTAACGCTTGCCAAGCGCACATTATTTCGAGCAGATTCGAAATAACTTCCTACTAAAGGTAAATCGGTGTGGCGAGGCTTTCTGATCTTGGGACTCCTCGAGTTACAATTACTTTATTTAATGGGTTAAACTAAAGGTTCGAAAGAAATCATATTTGTCTAGGACGTAAATTCTGTATTACAAAGCAGCCCCGTCTTTTCCTAAAACCATACACGGTATATGATTTTACACCTATAAGGGTGTTTTCGTTTCTCGATATCACGCCCTTACAATCCTTGAAATGGGTGTTACGCTTGAAGATACACCATTTTCGATGGTGGAATTTAGAACATTATACCCTCAGCATCTTGAGATTTCCGTGGCTGTACTCACAAAATTGCACCTTTGAGGATGGAATAAAAATGTAATTTAACAAGGTCATAAATAAAGTAAATGTACCCTGAAGAACCCCCTATGTCTTCTTACTGAATGTTTCCTGAACAAACGAAATCATTAATAAAATGAGGTTGTATTAGCATTTTTGTGCGAGCTCACCATTAAGATCGATACTAACAACAACCCCCAATTTATAATCTGTGAGCATGTTAGTAACACATCTTGGAAAAGCGCACAAATGACAGCAAACAGATGGAAAGTAGCACAGCTTGTTTCTCACTTTCTTTATGAGTTGCAGCCCACTTCTAGAAACATAATAACAGCTACCCAATCGATATTTATAGCCATGAATTCGAGGGTACCGCTCGAAACGGTGAGCTCCTGACTGTTCTTCATAAATACGCCGTCATCTCCAGACATCTGCCAAACCTGTTGCGCATGCGCATGCTGTTGTGAGGAGGAGGAGGAAAAAGAAGAAAGGAAAGGCAGGGAGGTTAACCAGACGCACGTCCGGTTTGCTACCCTGTACACGGAGGAAGGGGTTTAAAGGGATGAAAAGAAAGAAAGGAGAGATAGGGAAGAAAGTATACTCTCAGTATGAACACGTGCGGTTGTCCAACACTTCACAATCGGTCCCTGAGGCCAGTCTACTTCATGCTGCTGTGCGTTAGTGAGCAGCATATAATTGTTAATTGAGCATCATCTCAAGGCATAGGTCTGCAAAAAATAATTTGCAATATCATCTTCATCATTATTGTATTGCCAAAATAAAAGACCTCTACACCCTTACACTTCTATAAGTGTAAGGGTGTAGAGGCTTATACATCTATAAGGCGTAACCTGCGAAATATGCCCATTGTAGACCCTTAGATGCCTTAAGGCTGCAGTATGGGCGTCTCGTCAAAGCTACGCCCCATTTAAAAAAAAAGGAAATGAGATCGGCATCGTGCTTGTTGTCTCGCGTCGTCCTCATCCTTTGCTCTGCCGCTAATTATGAACCTCAACCAATTTCTCCAACTAGCCGCTCTTCTAAACGAAAATACACATTTAGGGTGTAAAAGGTATTACAGTCTATGTTTATTCGCGGCGATATGACACAGCGAAAAGCGTAATAAACATGATTGATTGCTGCAATTAAGGTAAACCACACGATACATAGACAGGACGGCAGAGTCCAGTCCATACCGTCCTGTCCATGTGTTTTCTGAGTGGTTTACATTCGTTTGCGCAGTCAATCAGGCCAGCAATAATGCACCAACTTTCCAACCGAGATGGACTACTTGTTAGAAGGCCAATACAGCACACGGAGAGATGAAGGATGCATAGAAAGGCAAGGAAGTTAACAACAGGTAGTCCTGGTTGGCTACCCTGCAAGGATGCAAGGGGTGAGGAGGCATACAGAGAAGGAGAGGGAGCACAAGCGAAGTAAACAGCGTACACGATCCAGTACTATAGCAACGGTAACAGGCAGCGTTCTAAATGTCTACTATGGATTACGTATTATTCAGCTGAATGGTATCTTAAGTCGACTATCGGGAAAGAGATGCTGATATGGTGGGTCTTCGGGCTATACATCAGCTGGGTCCATTGGCCGAATACTAAATAAATAGTCTCTTTAAGAGCGGGAATGCGTAATAAAACGTTGTTTGTATAAGATGTAGTTTGTATATTAGGGCGATCACGTCTTTTTTTATTTTATTTGCATAACTTGGGCATCCTCTTTAGATTTTCGAACTTTTTTTATTTTTGTCGAACTCCTTTGTCCTATAACGATGTGCTTGAGAGTAGCCTTCTCCTCGTAGTCTGACCATCTTAATTCATAATAAACGTTCATCTCTCTCTTATTTTTCTCCTCATAAGTCGTTGATGATCGGGGATGCACTAGAAGACGCGGAAAGTGAGGGACAAGGTATCGACAATTGTTGATAATTTTCAAGTCCATCGTCCTGTGAGCCTCTGTTTGATGTTGAAAGTAATTGAGGCAAATACAAAGATACCTAATGAACGAACGTATTAGTTACATTCACAGTCTGGATTACCAACTCGTCCGAGAAGCAGCACTATTTGCGGTGTTCATCCGCATGACAAATGTTTTACCGCTTTACAACGCGCGGATAAAAATATTGCGTGCTCACAGACGATCCATCCAAGTCATTTATGGAGGGAAGAGAACGCGATTTAGAGACAAACGGTGAAAACTATAGCCGTGCCACAGCATAGTGGTTTCGTAAGTGGTTTTGCGCAGTGCAGCGAAGTACATGTACACTAGGCGAAGCGTACATACGCTGCTCTTCGTCAAATCCCCATAGTACCTCCATTTCGCTTAGCGCCAGCCACATTGTAGCACACTTTAAACGCTGCGCTGTTGGTTATGCTGCGACCAGGAGCTCGCGGCGGGACGAAAAACAGGCGCGCATAATTTGCGAACCTTCGAAAGACGATATGCAGTTGCAGTCTTTTCAACAATTCGCCCGAAAGCACCCGTTGCTATTCGCAGGAGTTGTCCATTAGCCTGAACCTCGATCGCATCGGCGTATCGCGCGCGTACGTTCACATTTGTATAACGCGAGATTGAAGTACTTTTTAAGGAAATTCTGCTGAAGCAGTTTGTTAGGTGAAGAAAAAAAATTAAGTTAGGTAACAAAAGCTTACGTTATTACTCTGCGAATAAGAACTATGTGAATAAGGAATTGTTTGTTAATGTGCTTTCATGTTTCCTTGCTTTCTAAAAATTAGGCGCTATATATATATATATATATATATATATATATATATATATAGAGAGAGAGAGAGAGAGAGAGAGAGAGAGAACAAATTCATTTCAAAATGGCGTTTCACACGCTGTCTCCGCCAATATAGGTTATTTGGGCTGTTGTATTTGTAGTTGACAAAGTGATCCATGTCCAAGGTGAGTTTAATAACAGCGTGCGCCATATGCTAGGGAACTTTAATCCCTAAGCAGTTCCGCGCCCACTTTTATTCTTCTCTATCTTGTCGTTTTATACAATAATAATAGCAATAATAATAATTTGAGCTTGTTGAAACATAATACGGTTGGTTAGAGAGAGTAACTGAGATGAAAATTCTTAGTAGGTGGTTAAACAGTTAAGGTGGTTATAAGCAGAGAATACTGATGATGAAATAAACTTTAATTTTCGAGACGGTGTTCCCGAGCGTTTGAGCTGTGGATCACTCTAGGTGGGAGGGTCCCCCATTCCAGGAATCCTCTGGCCGCGATAGCATCCCGGGCTCTGGCGACAAGACGTCGTTGTTCGTCCAGGGCCGGGGTGGAGATCTTGGCCTCCCACGTCTCGGCGAGGAGGTTCACGTCTTCGGACGTTGTATGTTTGGTAACGGCGTCTTCGGGGCGTCACGGGCACTCGAGTAGCAAATGAGCCAGAGTGTCTGGCACGGCGCAGATCGGGCAGTTGTATGTGTGTAGTGTCGGGTGGATGCGATGCATGAGGATCCCATGGGTGTACGTATTGCTCTGCAGTCTTCGGAATGCGGTGCTTTCCTCTTTCGTCAGTTTTGGATGAGGTGGCGGGTACACCCTGCGTCCCAGTCGGTAGTGTTGGAGGATGACGTTATACGTAGAGGGTAATGTCTCCGCTTCCGCTGCGTCACCAGGCGGTCGGGGGTCTCGCGAGGCGGCGAGAGAGGCCCGGTTGACGTAATCGCGGGCCGCGGCGTGTGCCGCTTCGTTTCCCTCGGTCCCCTCGTGCCCTGGTACCCACATGACGCAGGTGTAAGGGAGCGGAGTGCTTCTTTTCTGCAGAATTTTGACTGCTTCCACCGATATTCGGCCTCTCGTGTAATTGCGTACTGCGGATTGCGAGTCCGTGAAGACTGCGACCGCGTTCGTGCTCGTGGTGGTGGCGAGGGCGATCGCCGCTTCTTCCGCTGTCTCCGAGTTCCGCACCCTGACTGTGGCGGATGCCAGTTCTTTGCCTCTCGAGTCAACCACACTCAGGGCGTAAGCGGTTCTTCCCGGGTATTTGGACGCATCTACGTAGCGAGCATCTGGATCGTGCTTGTGGCGTCTTCGGATGGCGTCGACTCGAGCGAGCCGGCGTCCCCGATGATGCTCGGGATGCATGTTGCGCGGTAGTTTGTCGATGCTCAGGGATTCTCTTAAGCATGGCGGTATCTTGACCTTGCGGTCCGCGTCGGAGATGTAGCGTTCTCCGTAGCCGAGGCGCGCAAGGACCGATCTGCCCGTCGGCGTGAGCTTCAGCCTCTCGAGTTGGCTGGTTTTCTGGGCTTCCACCAGCTCTTGCCAGGTGTGATGAGCACCCATTTTGAGAAGTCGGGTGGTAGATGCCACAGGTGGTAGACCCCATGGCGAGGTTCGTAGCTTTGCGGATGATGACATTGAGCTTGTCGACTCCGCAATTCTTGAGAGCTAGGTACGGGGTTGCGTACGTTATTCTGCTGGTCAGTAGAGCTTGAACGACTCTCAGGGTGTCTTGCTCCTTGAGGCCACTGCGTCGATTGGCTACTCTCCTTACGAGGTGTGTGAGTTGGGAGATTGCGCGTTGGAGCCGTGGGAGCGTGGCGACTCCTGATCCATCTCGGTGCAGGTGCAAGCCGAGTCCTCGAAGCGAGGCGACCTTCGGTATTTGGATCCCGTTGAGCGTGACGCATGGGTCTTGAGCTTCGCAGGTGGGAGGTCTAACCCTCGTGCGTGCCTTGAGTACGAGTAGCTCCGATTTCAACGCAAAGTACGAGTAGCTCGATAACATCAACCGCTTCTTGAAGGCAAAGTTCTTGCTCTCCGGTGCTCGTTCCTCGCGTCCAGAGCGTGATGTCGTCCGCGTAGAAGGCGTGACGCAGGCCTGGGATGTTTTCGAGAAGCCGGGGGAGCTTGAGGAGTGCCACGTTGAATAGGAGGGGCGACACGACGGAGCCTTGCGGCGTTCCCCTGTTCGGCAGCTTGAATTCCTTACTGCGTAAGTTGGATATCCCCACCGTGGCCGTCCGGCCGGTGAGGAAGTTACGGATATAGCCGTAGGTCTTTGAACCGCAGGCGGTCTCCTCGAGGTTTTGTATAGTATCGCTTTGTGGCTGATATTGTCAAATGCGCCCTTCACGTCGATAGCAAGGACGCACGACTTGTTATTCTTGCTGAGGTTGTCAATGAGGTCATCCTTTAGGAGAAGAAAGACGTCTTGCGTAGAAAGAAGCTGGCGGAAGCCGAACATGGTGTCTGGATAGTGCCCATTGTCTTCGAGGTGCGATGTGAGCCGGTCGTGGACCATATGCTCAAACAGCTTACCAACGCACGAAGTGAGAGAGATTGGTCTCAGGTTCTCGAGAGCTGTGGGCTTGTTGGGCTTTGGTATCATGAGCACTTCCGAGTGCTTCCACGCGGCCGGCAGCTCTCCTTTGTCCCAGCACTCGTTGTAATACCGGAGGAGAGCCGTCAAGGCCTGTTGGGGCAGCTGTCGTAGATGCTTGTTCACTATCCTGTCCTTGCCTGGGCTCGTGTTTCTCGTGAGCTTGGAGATGGCTGCTTGGAGCTCTGCTGGTGTGAAGGGCCGGTCCAAGTCAGCGTTGGGTCTGCCTTCATATTCTTTGAGTGGCGGGGTTGTCGCTCGTTGGGAGGGACCACGGAGCTTGTTGCATAGTTCGCGGAGTAGGTCTTCCTCCGAGCCGTCGTAGTTGTGTGCTAATCGACGGATGTGTTGCCGTTGCTGCGTCTTGGTGGGGCCTTCGTCGAGGAGAGCGCGCAGCAGGTGCCACGTTTTCTTGTTACTGAGCGTGCCCTGAAGCTTATCGCAGAAGGCGCGCCAGTTGTGTCTCGCTAGCTGTTCAGCATATTCCTGCGACTGTTCTGTCAATAGGGCGATTCTTTTCCTGAGTTGCGTGTTGAGTTTCTGCCTCTTCCATCTCTTGAGTAGGGCCCTTCTGGCCTCCCAGAGGTGGAGTAGGTGGGTGTCTATGGCGGGGTGATCGTCATCAAGTTGGATGATTTTTGTGAACCGTTCGGCGGTATCCATGATCTGTTTGAGCCAGGCGTCGATGTCCCATATGGTAGTTTGATCGTCGAGCTCGGTTCTGAAGGCATTCCATTCCGTTATTCTTGCCGTGCCAGTCCTGGCCGGTCGACGTGCGTGCTCGATGTCGAGTTGAACGATGTGGTGGTCACTACCAAGAGTGTCTGGGAGACAGGTCCAGATCGCGTTCTTCACATCCCGCGTAAAGGTAAGGTCGGGGTTGGTGTCTCTTGAGACGCTGTTTCCGACTCTCGTAGGCTGGAGCGAATCGTTCCACAACGTGAGGCCGTGTTGCTGAGCGGCGTCGTGGACTCTCGCGCCTTTCTTCGTGGTGGTGGCATAGCCCCAGGCCGTGTGCGGGGCGTTAAAGTCCCCTACGACTACGAGCCGGTGGCCTCTTGTGCGTTTTCGGAGTTCGCGGATGAAGTGATCGTAGTCCGCGAGCTGGTCTCGCGGTGGGCTGTATACGTTAGCCACGTAGAGGCTTTGGTGCGACTTGCGGTTGGGTATGATTTCCACTATAGTGTTCTCAATCGTGGTGTCTTCTATCCTGTGTTCTTGGGCCGTGTTTGTCTCCTTGAGAAGTATGGCGGTTCTTGTTATTATGGTGAGGGTGTTGTATCCTGGAAGCCTAACTTTTTTGGTGTTGGTCTCTTGGAGGGCGATGATGTCTGGTTGATTTGTCTTTAGATATTCTTGTATATATTTGCTAAGCGGGGTCTGTAGGATCTATAGTTCTAGTGCCAGATGCGGAAAGTCGATTGCGAAATGGGAGTTTTTCAGTTAGAGTTTGCCATCCACAGGAGCCCCAGGTACGTTAACGTGCTCCCATTCAAGAGAGTTCGAACGGGAAGGCGACTTGCTGTGTGGCCGTAGTTTCTTCCTTCCGTGCCCTTCCTCAAGTTCCGCGTGGCTCATGTAGTTGTTCTTGACATGGGCTATGAAGTTAGTGAGCTGGAATTTCATCTCATTGATTTAGGCTGTATGTGTGTCCATGGTGTGGCTGAGTGTCGTGAACTTGTTGCCGATTTGAGTATGAATTAGCTGCAATTTCGCTTGTAAGATTGCTTCGAGCTTGGACTCAACTATCACTGTGAGCTTCGATTCAATTAGAGCCTCGAGTTTCGTTTCGATGACGTGTACAATCTTCTTCTCCACGACAGCTTCAACTTCTTGTTTCGTGAGGTTCTTGGCTTGTTGTTTAGTTAGTTGCTGTTCTTGGCATAATTGAGTGAGCTTCTCGATGTTGTCATTCTGCTTGTGTATAATTTCTTCTCCTTCTTGGCACAGTTGTGTGAGCTTGTCGATGACGGCGCCTTGGCTTTGGATCTGGTCGCGAAGGCTTTGCAGCGCCTTCTGCTGATTTCGAACAATGTTCTCCAGAGCCCTGAGCGCCGTGGTGTCTGCAGTCGAGAAATCTGAAGTGCTCGTGTTGTGAGAGTAACCCCGTGCTGCAGCAGCATAGTTGACTCGTTGAACGGAGCGCGTTCGGGATCTCGTGCCAGACTTGGACCTCGATGGTACGACAGACCTAGACCTGGACTTGCTTCGGTCGGCATGCCGTCGCGGTGCACTGCCCGAGCTTGTGGACGGATTCTCTAGCTTGGGAAATTCGTAATCGCTGCTTAAATTCCAATGGCTGTCTCGGACTTTTGCCTTGTTAAGTTGGTGTTGTCTCACTTGGTAAGGTGGTGGGTTGGGTCTTAGCCTCTTCTTGCACTCCTTTCCGGCGGTCTCGTGTGCTTCTTCGCATATTTTGCACTTGGGTAGGCATTCGTGATCCTCGAGTACTGCGTCTTGTCCGCACTTGTAGCAGAAGTGTTTTCTGGGACTGGGGCAGATGTCTTGTCTATGTCCAATGGCACCACACGTCCGGCAGTACTGCACGGACTTTCGATAGGGCTTACAGCGATAGTCCCGATAGAATACTGAAGAAACAAATAATAAAAACGATTTTTGACGTTTATAAACTGCGCAAGAAAACGGAAGACACAAGAAGGAAAACACACACGACACCACTGCGCTCGTGGTGTCGTGTGTGTTTTCCTTCTTGTGTCTTCGTTTTCTTGCGCAGTTTATAAACGTCAAAAAGCTATGAACCAACTAGCCCACCAGAACGTCCTACTGAAATAAAAACGAAACAGGAGTTTTCTCAGCAGTGGCTATTTTGGGCCAAAATTATGGTCTAGTTCTCTTTCTGTCTCTCCTACTTCTTCCGGTGAAAAGTAACTGAGACGTGCATTGTATATTTGGTTAAAGATTACAGGTATTGTTTAAGAAAAAAATTGCGAATGAAAATACTTTGGCCATGTATGGAAGGAGGAGGAGGAAACAACTTTATTTTGTTAATTTGCTTAGTGAGGGGTGGCTACCAGGTGGTGCCTTACAGCCACCTCCTCAGCTCTTTTGGTAGCCCGAAGTTGAACCTCCAGGTTCGGGTTCATGAGTATCGCTTCCCACGCTTCAGGCGAGGGAGCGGCCAGGAGATCTGGTGGGGGGAGATCTTCTCTGCAGTCCCAGAGAATATGATTTAAGGAGGCTATGGACCCACATAATGAGCAGTGTGGGTCTGTCAAGTCAGGGTAAAAGTGTGCGTATATTTGTGGGCTGGGAAAGGAGTGCGTTTGGAGTCGGCGCCAGGTGACTTCTTGTCCCTTGGTGAGCTTGGGATGAGGTGGGGGTTTTGTCCATCTTGCGAGGCGGTAGTATTGGGCAATTTCGTGGTATGTGGTCAGTGGCTCGCTGACCAGGTCCCCTGGGTCGGAGACGGGACCCACCGCTCGGCTGACGAATCCTCGAGCACACTGGTGGGCTGCCTCGTTCCCCGGGTTTTCTGCGTCAGCCGGGACCCATATCAATTCAATTGGGGTGGGTTCTTCTTCACTATCTTGTTGTTTAGGGGAGAGTAGGGGATGCAGTAGTAGTAGTGTGGCTGGGGCCACGATTCCACGTGCAAAGTGTGATATGGCGGTCTTTGAGTCACTGATTATGGTTGTAAATCCGGCTGCTGCAGCGAGGGCAATGGCCGTCTCTTCTGCCTCCGCCGAGTTGAGGGCACGCACATAACAGGCCGTCCGTATTGGTGTTGCTCGGGGAGTAAATTGGTTGTTGTTATTGTTGTTGATTATCTTGGTGAGGCTAATTACGCTATTTGCGTACGTGTTATGTGGCAAGGAATATTGAGCAGCGTCAACGTATGCTGCTTCGGCGTTGGACCCGTGGGTTTTGCGCAGGGCTTGAGCTCTTGCTTTTCGTCTGCCGTCGGGATGACCTGCCAGCATGTTCTTTGGCAGTGGCTTGATGATGAAGCTCTTTCTGATGTTGGGGGAATGGTGGCAGGATCGTTGTGCGTTGAAGATACTCTGTGCCCGATGCTGTCCAGAACCCGACGGCCCGTCTTGCTTCCCTGTAGTTGGTGAATGTGCGCCATGTGGTATGCTTCTAGAAGTTCTTCCACGGTATTGTGCAACCCCAGGCTTA
Organism: Dermacentor silvarum; assembly: GCF_013339745.2. Classification (NCBI taxonomy): domain Eukaryota; kingdom Metazoa; phylum Arthropoda; class Arachnida; order Ixodida; family Ixodidae; genus Dermacentor; species Dermacentor silvarum. Next base: position 38,306,181 of record NC_051161.1, on the reverse strand, counting down.
GGAGGTGCTCGGTAGGGGTGGTACGGATGAGCCCCAGCGCAGATTTGTACACTTTGCGAATGAGGCGGTCCAGTTTTGCTTTTTCAGTTTGGAGTAGATGTAGGTAGGGAAGGGCGTAGGTGAGCCTTGAGATGACAAAGGAGTGGATGATTTAGAGTAGCTCCTTCTCCTTCATACCTTGCTTGCGTGCCCTCACTCGGGATATTAAATCTGTGAGACCCTTTGTCGTTTTCTAATGGCCACGTTAGTAAAGATTTTGTCATGTTGCATAAGCCACAAGTAGATTTAACGGCGAAAGTCGAAAAGGAACGTTGCCTGCTGATGGTTAAATCGATGTGCAACGCAGTCAAACCATGACGAGGGAGCCAGGGAAGGTTTAGGTAGAAGCACAGCACGCGATGTTGCACATCAAGCGATGATCTGCGCAGTGGCAGCGGCGATGTACGTAGAAGACACCATGGATTATTTTTGGCAATGCCCGAATTCTCTAACGCGTTCCTAAATATATGACAAATTTTATGTTTTTGCATTATTCCCCTATGTTGGAATGCGGAATCTAGGTCTAGAAATCGAAACCGTAATCCTATCCTTTGCACATGGCGTTGTGCCGCCAAGAACGAGCTCGTGGGTTCGATTATCGGCCACGGAGGCCGCATTCCAAGGCAGAGGCGGAATGCACAAGTGTTCGCGTGTCGTGCTTCGAGTGCACGTTAAGGAACCCCGGTTGGACAAAATTAATTCGTAACCACCAAACGTACGTACGCTGTCTCTTGTCTCGGAACCCGTGTGTTGCTTGGGAAGGTTAAGCCTCAAGACTCACTCACTCACTCACTCACTCACTCACTCACTCACTCACTCACTCACTCACTCACTCACTCACTCACTCACTCACTCAATAAATAAATAAATAAATAAATAAATAAATAAATAAATAAATAAATAAATAAATAAATAAATAAATAAATAAATAAATAAATAAATAAATAAATAAATAAATCGATCGATCGATCGATCGATTGGTAGATTTACGGCTCTGTGTTGCTCTAGCGCGCATACATATAGCTTCTCGACAGGCCTAAGCGAGTGACGATCCCCGGACGAATCGTGTAGCTTTCTCGCACGAAACAGCGTAAGAGCTGCATACGTATATCCCCTACATTCTGCACGATTGCTCGCGAGCACGGAATATATATATATATATATATATATATATATATATATATATATATATATATATATATATAGCTCCGCGACGCGTTTCCGGTTCTATCATCTATATGACACGGAGGCACGGAGCGCAGCGCGCGTCTCGGCTGAAGGTGATCTCCTCGGGTCACGCTCGTTTCCATGGCGAATTCGGCAATGACATTGCAGAGAGGCATCGCAACAAGCTGCAGCTACGGACAGAGGCGCGAGGAGCAATTTTGCTTCTCCTGGAGCACGCGAGCCTCCGAGCAGCCGACGACGAAGCCATATATACGGGTCGGGATTGCGGAAGCAGCTCAGCAGCAGCGGCGGCTTCTCAGGCCGCACCAATCTCGAAAACCTCACGACCGCGCCAAACCCCGCAGGCGTGCTCCCCTAAAAAATCGCGCCCTCTTTTTCTACCACTTTATTTCTTCCTTCGTGTCGAGTTCTGTTTCATTCCTCGCTGTTCTTTCTTTCCACTGTTCTTCCTGTTCTTCCCTTTTCGGCCTTTCTTTCTAACAATTTTTTTTTCTTTTCTAGCGCTAAGGGTTTCTCGACGCCTTACACCGCTCTTCTACTTTCTACACACGCGCGCGCGAGCGCGCGCTAGCCGCAAGCGTTCACGGTTTTCTCATAAATGTCTTCAACGTTCTCTCACTTCCCCACTCTCCCCTTTATTTTTCCTTTCCCTCCGAGCCGACACCGCATCCCGACCAACCTCGCCGTCCCTTTCTTCCCTTATTTATTCGCCTCGGCCTTTCTGTTTGCCTCGGATTGCGATCATCATTCTCGGTCTCTCGGTCTTTATATCTGCTTTTCTGCTTTTAGGTTCTCGCCTTCCTTCTCGGATCCGCACTTTATGGAAGTGCGCGCGGTTCAGATTTCCGCCGAATGTCATATTTCCTTCTCCACGGCACGCTATCCACATCATTTTTTTCTTCTTTTTTTTGCCGGTTACGGAAGCTTTTCTTCCGTGCTGTTGCACGTTCGCGTTCTCTCTTACGTACTATATGGAAGTGCCGAAAAGGCGAAATCAGACGAAAGTGCCAAGAAAGGAGATGCGGTCTCTCTCTCTCCCTTCGGCGCCTCCTGTATAGATGAAGAAAATATCACGCGATGCTGAAAAGGAGAATTTCGAAGCAAGAAACTCGGATTGCGCGGCGATATATAAGCTTTTTAAGGGCAGCAAGGAAAGTGAAGTAATGTAATAATAACAAAAAAAAAAAGAAGACAAGATGGCGTCGTCTATTGGCCGAAGGTCGGCGTACGCTGCGCGCCGGAGAGGCGGTGTGGTGTGCATGGTGGCGTGGAGGGCGTCGCGAAGAGGAAAGGGGGGGGGGGAGGGGGGCGGTTATATTTCACGCGATATTGGACGACGCTCCAGCGCGCGTTGGCGGCGTCGTCGGCGTCGGCGCGGTATCGAAAAGATTGCCGCATCGCGCGCCCGATCGAGTCAGCTGCCCGGGCTGGCAGTGTAAGGACGTGGCTCGATATTTTGCGCTGCATAATATTGGGCGGTATAAGGGCGCGCGTCTTGGCAGGGGTGCCGAAACGCGATCGCTATTGACGTTCCCGAGATCGGCGTCGCGTCGTCCCGCGGGACTTGCGACTGGCGAACCCTCGAAACAGCGAAGCGCGTACACCGCTGTACGTTTGTATAGTGACCCGCCGAGGCGACCCGTTCTGGTGTTAAGCGCGAAGTCGTAGGCTGGATTCCCGGCTGCGGAGATCACATTCCCATGAAAACCAAATAAAATAATGAGAATAATAATTTAAAAAAACGTTCGTGTGCATAGATATAGGCGCACGTTAAAGAAGCTCAGGGGGCCCAATATTGTTATCATCTCGCAGCTCCACCTAAGTGCTACGTGTGGAGAAACACAAAAGAGGCTGTTGACGCTGTATTCACAAGACCAGAGTAGCCAGAGACAAAGATGGAACCCAGCTCGCAGCCAGAGCCCAGATGCCCCTCTTCTTTCTTTAATTCCGCCGGTGTCTTGTTCGGCCCATCTCATAAGCGTCTGTTATATCGCAACAATATTAATCCGTATAGTCGTAATCATAGTGCTGCTATTGTGGTGCTTCAAGCATCATCAATCATCAACGTACGTTTGAATTGTAAAACATGCGGCATGGGCCCTCCCTCCACACGTACACGCATAGAAAGAGACATGCATGAGACACGCACACACATGCACGTGCTTGTTTTCGTACTGTTGTTGCTTGACCGTCCATGCTTAGTGCGTCCAATTCAAGTAGACATTCTGAATATCAGCTACAGAACATCATCGGATTAGTCAATCCCCTGACTGGTTGTTTACGGCAGCCCGTAGTAGTATATACTACTAGTCGCTATATATATGCTACAGGCGACACACCAAATGCGAAGGCTGAAAAATGCGGGAAAATTCCCACTAAGTCAGAACTCCGGGCCGACGAAGAACGTTTCGTTGAGTTGCCGTCTTTATACAGTCATTACTCTCGCTTTTCGTCTCTCTTGTACACTGGGCTATACCGCGCTTCGCAAATTCATTACCGTAATCTGCTAGCAATGCCGCACCTGCTTCGCAAATCGCTCGTGCCACCGCGCGATAGACCGCAAAATTTTAGCCGCAAACTGGCACGAGCTTCCCGTCCTCGCACCTGCAGATTGGCTCGGAACTCCTCTTTTCGTTCTCTCTCAACGCTTAACGCAGGCAGCGCATAGCGTCGAGCTCCGCACCATCGCTTAGGACAAAACTCGCAGCGGCACAAGCCACACAAAAAGACACACAGACACAGCCCGAGCCCGAGCCGCAGCGCGTGCCCGACTTTTAATTTCATTTCCCGACAACGTCGCCTCTCGGCAAACTTAATCAGCGCCGCCGCCGCCGTTGCTGCAGTCGACGGAAGTCGGCGGGCGCGCTCGCTAAAGCGCAGCGCACAGAGCACAGAAAGAGAGAGAGAGACGCGCCGGCAGCCACTTAGGGGCTCCGTCGGCCCAATTTGCAAGACAAAACACCTCAGCGACCCGACTGCCACCTCCACCACCAACAACTCGTCGCTCTTGCTCCTTTTTTTCCCCTCTCACTTCAGCGAATGTTCGTTCGTGCTCATCGCGGAGTTAGTCGTTCGCTTCGCGTAGTAATTTTCCTCGCCTATATACATACGGGCCGCGAGCCGAGGTTTCTCGCTCAGTTCCTTTCCTTCCCTTTACATAGAGCGACTTTGAATTTCGCCTTCTGCTTTCGTGTGGCATTGCGCGCGAGCGCGAGTTCCGGGTTTCCGAGGTTCTCGCCGAGAGTTAGTGCGTATAGGGAGCCTGGGCTGGCGCGCGTCCCGGGGACGTTCCCAGGAGCACCGCACGAGGATTTCGAAACGCGAGGTCCCCCTCTCCCCCCTCCCCTCTAACGTCCACGCGGAACACGGCGATCTCGGCTGTTTAACATGCGGTTCTTCCTGTTCGAATTAGGGGGTCAGATCTCGCTTTGTACGCTTTGCCTTGCTCTCTTTTCGTGCGTGCGCCTGCGTTTCCGTGTGCGTCCGCGCTCTTGTCCTCCTTTGCGCCCTTGGTCCCACGTGCGACGGCCTGTTAACGGGGTCGGGAATTATGTCCCGTTCCGCGGAAAGCGCGTAGCGAGGAAGCGTTAATCGTCCTTCCCAATCTGTGCTTTGTTAAGCATACTGAACGTTTTGGGCGGTCTTTAGCGTAGTGATGCGGCAGACTGTGCAACGAGGCGCCGCTGTGGATGCTAACTCATGCTGGGAAGCTGGGGGCCTGATTTTCAAAGCTTTATGTTTCTTAGGAACACTTTGTCCTTGGTCGGCTGGCTCCGCTATTACCATGTTCACTATAGTATATGGCGATTGTTCTTATGAAGAACTCCAGCGGACGAAATGCTTCGTGAATACGGACGGACCTTGTTTAGCAACTGAATGAGCATAATTTTATCTAGCAGCTCTAATACACGTTGTGTCGAGAGTTCATAAACTTTTATATTTCATTGTGGGATGTGCTTCGCTATAGGTGCTCACATTTAAGGCCTTGTTAGGATAGTAATCCCAACGTTTTCCTTGTATTAGATGTCATTATGCTTGCATCTGCAAGATAGTCTGGAGGTAGCTCGCCAGCTAATTGGTAAGGGGTCAAGCAACGAGTGATTATCACTTAGAAGACGCGTGTAGCTATTTTCGTTACACAGTTGGGTCCTTGCATACAACTTGTCTGAAGTTTCTTAGTCTGGAACACGTGCAAACTGTTCTAAACTAGACGAAGACATCATTAACCGCTTGACATGTGTGACTCTAATCTCCAAGCACGGTGCACATGTGGTTGCAAGCAATGTCAGGACTTGGGGGACAGGCCTTCACTGACGACCACTCACGTCCCTTATAAAAATGACTATTGAAATGTTGTTGGCATATTGTTGAGGAATTGTTGACACAATATCCTTTCAATAATGTCTCAATAGTTATTGAACGTACACAACAATACCTCAACAATAAAGTTGTTGAGCGCTTCACAACAGTAAAGTCATTGACTAATTGTTTGACATATTGTTGAATAATGTTGAGTACTATTGAGAATTGTTGAGCAATATTGACATTGAATATATGTCTGAAACACACACGCATAGACGTGTATGTGTTTTACACATATATATTGTTTTATTGTTCACTTAACCACCACTAAATATATGGAGTGTCACATAACATGAACCAAAGGCCTATCTCTCGAGTCGTAACTGGGGGAGCTTGTTATTCATGGTAGATAGTCGTCTGTCCTGACTCAGGTCGGTGCCTGCGTTTCTTCTGTTCGTGCGTGTGTACCCAATGACACGAGTAGCAAGATAGACATTTTCCGGCACAACAGGCTTAGCTATAAGTGCACAGAGGAGACGTATAAGTTTTCTTTGTGGATTTATGAATAGGAGCAAAGCGGTAGCGTGCAGAAGTGGAGTAAAGTCGAATGGCAGAGGGCAATTCTGCGCGGGAGGCGTGCGTTGTCGTCTGAATGTGATAGGATTGTCCGGAGCGAAATAAATTTGCTTCGGTCATCGGCGAGGGTTCAACGAAGTTCAAGGCAGGGCCTTGGATAGGGGGCGGTACGACGGGCCAAACATTGCAGTGCATGGCTATACTACGAGAATGCGGAGGTCTCCGCTTTCAACGATCCGAGGGCCTTGTTGCACACGCGGAGGTGACAACACAAGCGAAGGGGACAATATACCGGTGGCCGCATTGTGCGCCTTCTCGGTTGTTAATTCCGTGCAGTACCACGACAACTACGCTGCGTGCCAAATGATTGCTTACACCGGCACGACTGAATGTACTCGTCGTATTCGAGCGCTGCGTAGCTTCGCAAAGCTTTCTCTGTGCAAATAGAAATACGCGAGGGATTCGAACTACGATTGCGAAATAGTTTTGAAGTGGTGAAGCCAGGGGCAACCGTTAGAAGTATGCTAGACGATCTAGGACAGTTATAGCGTTGAGCACGCGCGCTCTGCTCATAAGTGTAGACACCTCTCTCTATCCAGTGATGCACGGAACAATCCCTACAGGATCACAGAGCGGGGTCCAGGAAAGAAGGTAGACCGTTGCGGTGCCACAGTGGGATGTATACGGTGATTCCGTCACGCAGACCCCGCCGCCGACCGTGCGTCCCAGCGCACGTCCCGTGTACAGAGTTGTGTACAGGCGTTCACGCCACCGGCGGGGCGGAGAGATGAGGAAGAACGGTGGGGTGTGCATAGGGGGGG